>NC_090412.1:36518701-36822176 GCF_036365525.1 Heterodontus francisci | reverse complement strand
TCTGAATCAATCAGACTTCAAAACTCTCAAAATCGGCCGAAAATCTCAAACTGAATCATTCAGACTTCAAAACTCTCAAAATCGGCCGAAAATCTCAAACTGAATCAATCAGACTTCAAAACGCTCAAAATCGGCCGAAAATCTCAAACTGAATCAATCAGACTTCAAAACTCTCAAAATCGGCCGAAAATCTCAAACTGAATCAATCAGACTTCAAAACTCTCAAAATCGGCCGAAAATCTCAAACTCAATCAATCAGACTTCAAAACTCTCAAAATCGGCCGAAAATCTCAAACTGAATCAATCAGACTTCAAAACTCTCAAAATCGGCCGAAAATCTCAAACTGAATCAATCAGACTTCAAAACTCTCAAAATCGGCCGAAAATCTCAAACTGAATCAATCAGACTTCAAAACTCTCAAAATCGGCCGAAAATCTCAAACTGAATCATTCAGACTTCAAAACTCTCAAAATCGGCCGAAAATCTCAAACTGAATCAATCAGACTTCAAAACTCTCAAAATCGGCCGAAAATCTCAAACTGAATCATTCAGACTTCAAAACTCTCAAAATCGGCCGAAAATCTCAAACTGAATCAATCAGACTTCAAAACTCTCAAAATCGGCCGAAAATCTCAAACTGAATCAATCAGACTTCAAAACTCTCAAAATCGGCCGAAAATCTCAAACTGAATCATTCAGACTTCAAAACTCTCAAAATCGGCCGAAAATCGCAAACTGAATCAATCAGACTTCAAAACTCTCAAAATCGGCCGAAAATCTCAAACTGAATCAATCAGACTTCAAAACTCTCAAAATCGGCCGAAAATCTCAAACTGAATCAATCAGACTTCAAAACTCTCAAAATCGGCCGAAAATCTCAAACTGAATCAATCAGACTTCAAAACTCTCAAAATCGGCCGAAAATCTCAAACTGAATCATTCAGACTTCAAAACTCTCAAAATCGGCCGAAAATCTCAAACTGAATCAATCAGACTTCAAAACTCTCAAAATCGGCCGAAAATCTCAAACTGAATCAATCAGACTTCAAAACTCTCAAAATCGGCCGAAAATCTCAAACTGAATCAATCAGACTTCAAAACTCTCAAAATCGGCCGAAAATCTCAAACTGAATCAATCAGACTTCAAAACTCTCAAAATCGGCCGAAAATCTCAAACTGAATCAATCAGACTTCAAAACTCTCAAAATCGGCCGAAAATCTCAAACTGAATCAATCAGACTTCAAAACTCTCAAAATCGGCCGAAAATCTCAAACTGAATCAATCAGACTTCAAAACTCTCAAAATCGGCCGAAAATCTCAAACTGAATCAATCAGACTTCAAAACTCTCAAAATCGGCCGAAAATCTCAAACTGAATCAATCAGACTTCAAAACTCTCAAAATCGGCCGAAAATCTCAAACTCAATCAATCAGACTTCAAAACTCTCAAAATCGGCCGAAAATCTCAAACTGAATCAATCAGACTTCAAAACTCTCAAAATCGGCCGAAAATCTCAAACTCAATCAATCAGACTTCAAAACTCTCAAAATCGGCCGAAAATCTCAAACTGAATCAATCAGACTTCAAAACTCTCAAAATCGGCCGAAAATCTCAAACTGAATCAATCAGACTTCAAAACTCTCAAAATCGGCCGAAAATCTCAAACTGAATCAATCAGACTTCAAAACTCTCAAAATCGGCCGAAAATCTCAAACTGAATCATTCAGACTTCAAAACTCTCAAAATCGGCCGAAAATCTCAAACTGAATCAATCAGACTTCAAAACTCTCAAAATCGGCCGAAAATCTCAAACTGAATCAATCAGACTTCAAAACTCTCAAAATCGGCCGAAAATCTCAAACTGAATCAATCAGACTTCAAAACTCTCAAAATCGGCCGAAAATCTCAAACTGAATCAATCAGACTTCAAAACTCTCAAAATCGGCCGAAAATCTCAAACTGAATCAATCAGACTTCAAAACTCTCAAAATCGGCCGAAAATCTCAAACTGAATCAATCAGACTTCAAAACTCTCAAAATCGGCCGAAAATCTCAAACTGAATCAATCAGACTTCAAAACTCTCAAAATCGGCCGAAAATCTCAAACTGAATCAATCAGACTTCAAAACTCTCAAAATCGGCCGAAAATCTCAAACTGAATCAATCAGACTTCAAAACTCTCAAAATCGGCCGAAAATCTCAAACTGAATCAATCAGACTTCAAAACTCTCAAAATCGGCCGAAAATCTCAAACTGAATCAATCAGACTTCAAAACTCTCAAAATCGGCCGAAAATCTCAAACTGAATCAATCAGACTTCAAAACTCTCAAAATCGGCCGAAAATCTCAAACTGAATCAATCAGACTTCAAAACTCTCAAAATCGGCCGAAAATCTCAAACTGAATCAATCAGACTTCAAAACTCTCAAAATCGTCCGAAAATCTCAAACTGAATCAATCAGACTTCAAAACTCTCAAAATCGGCCGAAAATCTCAAACTGAATCAATCAGACTTCAAAACTCTCAAAATCGGCCGAAAATCTCAAACTGAATCAATCAGACTTCAAAACTCTCAAAATCGGCCGAAAATCTCAAACTGAATCAATCAGACTTCAAAACTCTCAAAATCGGCCGAAAATCTCAAACTGAATCATTCAGACTTCAAAACTCTCAAAATCGGCCGAAAATCTCAAACTGAATCAATCAGACTTCAAAACTCTCAAAATCGGCCGAAAATCTCAAACTGAATCAATCAGACTTCAAATCTCTCAAAATCGGCCGAAAATCTCAAACTGAATCAATCAGACTTCAAAACTCTCAAAATCGGCCGAAAATCTCAAACTGAATCAATCAGACTTCAAAACTCTCAAAATCGGCCGAAAATCTCAAACTGAATCAATCAGACTTCAAAACTCTCAAAATCGGCCGAAAATCTCAAACTGAATCATTCAGACTTCAAAACTCTCAAAATCGGCCGAAAATCTCAAACTGAATCAATCAGACTTCAAAACGCTCAAATCGGCCGAAAATCTCAAACTGAATCAATCAGACTTCAAAACTCTCAAAATCGGCCGAAAATCTCAAACTGAATCAATCAGACTTCAAAACTCTCAAAATCGGCCGAAAATCTCAAACTCAATCAATCAGACTTCAAAACTCTCAAAATCGGCCGAAAATCTCAAACTGAATCAATCAGACTTCAAAACTCTCAAAATCGGCCGAAAATCTCAAACTGAATCAATCAGACTTCAAAACTCTCAAAATCGGCCGAAAATCTCAAACTGAATCAATCAGACTTCAAAACTCTCAAAATCGGCCGAAAATCTCAAACTGAATCATTCAGACTTCAAAACTCTCAAAATCGGCCGAAAATCTCAAACTGAATCAATCAGACTTCAAAACTCTCAAAATCGGCCGAAAATCTCAAACTGAATCATTCAGACTTCAAAACTCTCAAAATCGGCCGAAAATCTCAAACTGAATCAATCAGACTTCAAAACTCTCAAAATCGGCCGAAAATCTCAAACTGAATCAATCAGACTTCAAAACTCTCAAAATCGGCCGAAAATCTCAAACTGAATCATTCAGACTTCAAAACTCTCAAAATCGGCCGAAAATCGCAAACTGAATCAATCAGACTTCAAAACTCTCAAAATCGGCCGAAAATCTCAAACTGAATCAATCAGACTTCAAAACTCTCAAAATCGGCCGAAAATCTCAAACTGAATCAATCAGACTTCAAAACTCTCAAAATCGGCCGAAAATCTCAAACTGAATCAATCAGACTTCAAAACTCTCAAAATCGGCCGAAAATCTCAAACTGAATCATTCAGACTTCAAAACTCTCAAAATCGGCCGAAAATCTCAAACTGAATCAATCAGACTTCAAAACTCTCAAAATCGGCCGAAAATCTCAAACTGAATCATTCAGACTTCAAAACTCTCAAAATCGGCCGAAAATCGCAAACTGAATCAATCAGACTTCAAAACTCTCAAAATCGGCCGAAAATCTCAAACTGAATCAATCAGACTTCAAAACTCTCAAAATCGGCCGAAAATCTCAAACTGAATCAATCAGACTTCAAAACTCTCAAAATCGGCCGAAAATCTCAAACTGAATCAATCAGACTTCAAAACTCTCAAAATCGGCCGAAAATCTCAAACTGAATCAATCAGACTTCAAAACTCTCAAAATCGGCCGAAAATCTCAAACTGAATCAATCAGACTTCAAAACTCTCAAATCGGCCGAAAATCTCAAACTGAATCAATCAGACTTCAAAACTCTCAAAATCGGCCGAAAATCTCAAACTGAATCAATCAGACTTCAAAACTCTCAAAATCGGCCGAAAATCTCAAACTGAATCAATCAGACTTCAAAACTCTCAAATCGGCCGAAAATCTCAAACTGAATCATTCAGACTTCAAAACTCTCAAAATCGGCCGAAAATCTCAAACTGAATCAATCAGACTTCAAAACTCTCAAAATCGGCCGAAAATCTCAAACTGAATCAATCAGACTTCAAATCTCTCAAAATCGGCCGAAAATCTCAAACTGAATCAATCAGACTTCAAAACTCTCAAAATCGGCCGAAAATCTCAAACTGAATCAATCAGACTTCAAAACTCTCAAAATCGGCCGAAAATCTCAAACTGAATCAATCAGACTTCAAAACTCTCAAAATCGGCCGAAAATCTCAAACTGAATCAATCAGACTTCAAAACTCTCAAAATCGGCCGAAAATCTCAAACTGAATCAATCAGACTTCAAAACTCTCAAAATCGGCCGAAAATCTCAAACTGAATCAATCAGACTTCAAAACTCTCAAAATCGGCCGAAAATCTCAAACTGAATCAATCAGACTTCAAAACTCTCAAAATCGGCCGAAAATCTCAAACTGAATCAATCAGACTTCAAAACTCTCAAAATCGGCCGAAAATCTCAAACTGAATCAATCAGACTTCAAAACTCTCAAAATCGGCCGAAAATCTCAAACTGAATCAATCAGACTTCAAAACTCTCAAAATCGGCCGAAAATCTCAAACTGAATCATTCAGACTTCAAAACTCTCAAAATCGGCCGAAAATCTCAAACTGAATCAATCAGACTTCAAAACGCTCAAAATCGGCCGAAAATCTCAAACTGAATCAATCAGACTTCAAAACTCTCAAAATCGGCCGAAAATCTCAAACTGAATCAATCAGACTTCAAAACTCTCAAAATCGGCCGAAAATCTCAAACTCAATCAATCAGACTTCAAAACTCTCAAAATCGGCCGAAAATCTCAAACTGAATCAATCAGACTTCAAAACTCTCAAAATCGGCCGAAAATCTCAAACTGAATCAATCAGACTTCAAAACTCTCAAAATCGGCCGAAAATCTCAAACTGAATCAATCAGACTTCAAAACTCTCAAAATCGGCCGAAAATCTCAAACTGAATCATTCAGACTTCAAAACTCTCAAAATCGGCCGAAAATCTCAAACTGAATCAATCAGACTTCAAAACTCTCAAAATCGGCCGAAAATCTCAAACTGAATCATTCAGACTTCAAAACTCTCAAAATCGGCCGAAAATCTCAAACTGAATCAATCAGACTTCAAAACTCTCAAAATCGGCCGAAAATCTCAAACTGAATCAATCAGACTTCAAAACTCTCAAAATCGGCCGAAAATCTCAAACTGAATCATTCAGACTTCAAAACTCTCAAAATCGGCCGAAAATCGCAAACTGAATCAATCAGACTTCAAAACTCTCAAAATCGGCCGAAAATCTCAAACTGAATCAATCAGACTTCAAAACTCTCAAAATCGGCCGAAAATCTCAAACTGAATCAATCAGACTTCAAAACTCTCAAAATCGGCCGAAAATCTCAAACTCAATCAATCAGACTTCAAAACTCTCAAAATCGGCCGAAAATCTCAAACTGAATCAATCAGACTTCAAAACTCTCAAAATCGGCCGAAAATCTCAAACTCAATCAATCAGACTTCAAAACTCTCAAAATCGGCCGAAAATCTCAAACTGAATCAAACAGACTTCAAAACTCTCAAAATCGGCCGAAAATCTCAAACTGAATCAATCAGACTTCAAAACTCTCAAAATCGGCCGAAAATCTCAAACTGAATCAATCAGACTTCAAAACTCTCAAAATCGGCCGAAAATCTCAAACTGAATCATTCAGACTTCAAAACTCTCAAAATCGGCCGAAAATCTCAAACTGAATCAATCAGACTTCAAAACTCTCAAAATCGGCCGAAAATCTCAAACTGAATCAATCAGACTTCAAAACTCTCAAAATCGGCCGAAAATCTCAAACTGAATCAATCAGACTTCAAAACTCTCAAAATCGGCCGAAAATCTCAAACTGAATCAATCAGACTTCAAAACTCTCAAAATCGGCCGAAAATCTCAAACTGAATCAATCAGACTTCAAAACTCTCAAAATCGGCCGAAAATCTCAAACTGAATCAATCAGACTTCAAAACTCTCAAAATCGGCCGAAAATCTCAAACTGAATCAATCAGACTTCAAAACTCTCAAAATCGGCCGAAAATCTCAAACTGAATCAATCAGACTTCAAAACTCTCAAAATCGGCCGAAAATCTCAAACTGAATCAATCAGACTTCAAAACTCTCAAAATCGGCCGAAAATCTCAAACTGAATCAATCAGACTTCAAAACTCTCAAAATCGGCCGAAAATCTCAAACTGAATCAATCAGACTTCAAAACTCTCAAAATCGGCCGAAAATCTCAAACTGAATCAATCAGACTTCAAAACTCTCAAAATCGGCCGAAAATCTCAAACTGAATCAATCAGACTTCAAAACTCTCAAAATCGGCCGAAAATCTCAAACTGAATCAATCAGACTTCAAAACTCTCAAAATCGGCCGAAAATCTCAAACTGAATCAATCAGACTTCAAAACTCTCAAAATCGGCCGAAAATCTCAAACTGAATCAATCAGACTTCAAAACTCTCAAAATCGGCCGAAAATCTCAAACTGAATCAATCAGACTTCAAAACTCTCAAAATCGGCCGAAAATCTCAAACTGAATCAATCAGACTTCAAAACTCTCAAAATCGGCCGAAAATCTCAAACTGAATCATTCAGACTTCAAAACTCTCAAAATCGGCCGAAAATCGCAAACTGAATCAATCAGACTTCAAAACTCTCAAAATCGGCCGAAAATCTCAAACTGAATCAATCAGACTTCAAAACTCTCAAAATCGGCCGAAAATCTCAAACTGAATCAATCAGACTTCAAAACTCTCAAAATCGGCCGAAAATCTCAAACTGAATCAATCAGACTTCAAAACTCTCAAAATCGGCCGAAAATCTCAAACTGAATCAATCAGACTTCAAAACTCTCAAAATCGGCCGAAAATCTCAAACTGAATCAATCAGACTTCAAAACTCTCAAAATCGGCCGAAAATCTCAAACTGAATCATTCAGACTTCAAAACTCTCAAAATCGGCCGAAAATCTCAAACTGAATCATTCAGACTTCAAAACTCTCAAAATCGGCCGAAAATCTCAAACTGAATCAATCAGACTTCAAAACTCTCAAAATCGGCCGAAAATCTCAAACTGAATCAATCAGACTTCAAAACTCTCAAAATCGGCCGAAAATCTCAAACTGAATCATTCAGCCTTCAAAACTCTCAAAATCGGCCGAAAATCTCAAACTGAATCATTCAGACTTCAAAACTCTCAAAATCGGCCGAAAATCTCAAACTGAATCAATCAGACTTCAAAACTCTCAAAATCGGCCGAAAATCTCTGACACTCTCTGACACTATCTGACACTTTCTGAATCTCTCGGACACTCTCTGAATCTCTCTGAAACTCTCCGACACTCTGACACTCTCTGAAACTTTCTGGCACTCTCTGACACTCTCTGAAGATCTCTGACACTCTCTGAAACTCTGTGACACTCTCTGAAACACTCCGACACTCTCTGACACTCTCAGACACTCTCTGACACTCTCTGACACTTTCTGAAACTCTCTGACACTATTTGACTCTTTCTGAAACTCTCGGACACTCTGTGACACACTCTGCAACTCTGTGACACTCTGTGACAAACTCTGACACTCTCTGAATCTCTCTGAAACGCTCTGACACTCTCTGAATCTCTCTGAAACTCCCTGACACTCTCTGACTCTCTCTGGAACTTTCTGACAATCTCTGACACTCTCTGAACATCTCTGAAACTCTCTGAAAATCTCTGACACTCTCTGACACTCTGTGACACTCTCAGATACTCTCTGACTCTGTCAGACACACTCCGACATACTCAGAAACTCTCAGAAACTCTCTGGAACTCTCTGACACTCTCAGAAAGTCTCTGAAACTCTCTGACACACGCTGAAACTCTCTGACACTCTCTGAAACTCTGTGACACTCTTTGACACTCTCAGACACTGTCTGACTCTCTCTGAAACTCTCTGACATTCACTGAAACTCTCTGAAAATGTCTGACACTCTGTGACAATCTCTGACACTCTCTGCAACTCTATGAAGCACTCTGACACTCTGTGACACTCTCTGAAACTCTCTGACACTCTCTGAAACTTTCTGACACTGTCTGAAACTCTCTGACTCTCTCAGAAACACTCAGAAACTCTCTGAAACTCTCTGAAACTCTCTGACACTCTCTGACACTCTCTGAAACTCTCTGACACTCTCCGACACTGTCTGAAACTCACTGACTATCCCTGACACTCTCAGATCTCTCTGACACTCTCTGACACTTTCTGAAACTCTCTGACCCTATCTGACACTTTCTGAATCTCTCGGACACTCTCTGAAACTCTCTGACAGTCTCTGAAACTGTCTGACACTCTGTGACAATCTCTGACACTCTTTGAATCTCTCTGAAGCACTCTGACACTCTGTGACACTCTCTGAAACTCTCTGACACTCTCTGAAACTATCTGACACTCTCTGAAACTCTCGGAAGCTTTCTGAAACTTTCTGAAACTCTCTGACACTCTCAGAAACACTCAGGAACTCTCTGAAACTCTGACACTCTCTGACACTCTGCGACACTCTCTGAAATTCTCTGACAATCTCTGACACTCTCTGACAAACTCAGAAAGTCTCAGAAACTCTCTGACAGACTCTGAAATTCTCAGACACTCTTTGAAACTCTCTGACACTCTCTGAAACTCTCTGAAACTCTCTGACAATCTCAGAAACTCTCAGAAACTCTCTGACACTCTCTGACACTCTCCGACAAACTCAGAAACTCTCTGAAACTCTCCGACACTCTCTGACACTCGCTGACTCTCTCTGACTCTCGCTGACACTCTCTGATACTCTCTGACAATCACTGACACTTTCTGACAATCTCTGAAACTCTCTGACACTCACTGACACTCTGTGACACTCTCTGAAACACTCTGACAGTCTCTGACACTCGCTGACACTCTCTGACTCTCGCTGCCAATCTCTGATACTCTCCGACACTCACTGTCACTATCTGACACTCTCTGAAACTCTCCGACACTCACTGACACTCTGTGACACTCTCTGAAACTCTCTGACACTCCCTGACACTCTCTGACACTCTCTGAAACTCTCTGACACTCACTGACACTCTGTGACACTCTCTGAAACTCTCTGACACTCTCTGACACTCTCTGACATTCTCTGAAACTCTTCGACACTCTCTGACACTCTCAGATACTGTCTGACACTATCTGAAACTCTCTGACTCACTCTGACACTCCCTGACACGCTCTGACACCCCCTGACACTCTCTGAGATCTCTCTCTGAAGCTCTCTGAAACTCAGTGACACTCTCTGAAACACTCGGACATTCTCTGACACTCTCAGAAAGTCTCTGAAACTCTCGGACACTCTTTGAAACTCTCTGAAACTCTCTGACACTCTCTGAAATTCTCTGACACTCTCTGAAAATCTCTGAAACTTTCTGACACTCTCTGAAACTCTCTGAAACTCTCTGACACTCTCTGACACTCTCTGAAACTCTCCAAAACTCTCTAACACTCTCTGACACTCTCAAAAACTCTCAGAAGCTCTCTGAAACTCTCTGACACTCTCTGAATCTCTCAGACACTCTCTGGCACTCTCTGACACTCTCTGACACTCTCTGAAACTCTCTGGCACTCTCTGAAACTTTCTGACACTCTCTGAAACTCTCTGAAACTCTCTGACAATCTCTAAACCTCTCAGAAGCTCTCTGAAACTCTCAGACAGTCTCTGACACTCTGTGACACTTTCTGAAACTCTCTGACACTCTCTGACACTCTCAGACAATCTCTGACACTCTCTGACACTTTCGGAAACTCTCTGACACTATCTGGCACTTTCTGAAAGTTTCTGACACTCTCTGAATATCTCTGACACTCTCTGACTCTCTCTGACGCTCTGTGATACTCTCTGACACTCTCTGACACTCTCTGAAACTCTTCGACACTCTCTGCACTCTCAGATACTGTCTGACACTCTCTGAAACTCTCTGACACTCTCTGACCCTCTGTGACACTCTCTGAAACTTTCTGACACTCTCTGAAACTCTCTGAAAATCTCTGAAACTCTCTGACACTCTGTGACACACTCTGAAAATCTCTGACATTCTCTGAGTCTCTCCGACACACTCAGAAACTGTCAGAAACTCTCAGGCACTCTCTGACACTATCAGAATGTCTCTGAAACTCTCTGACACTCTCTGAAACTCTCTGACACTCTCAGACACTTTCTGACTCTCTCTGAAACTCTCTACTATCTCTGACACTCTCTGAAACTCTCTGAAGCTCTCTGATACTCTCTGACATTCTGTGACACTCTCCAAAATTCTCTAAAAGTCTATGACACTCTCTGACACTCTCTTGAAACTTTCCGACACTCTCTGAAGCACTCTGAAATACTCTGAAGCTCTCTGAAACTCTCTGAAACTCTCTGACAATCTCAGAAAATCTCAGAAACTCTCTGAAACTCTCTGAAACTCTCTGAAACTCTCTGACACTCTGTGACAATCTCTGAAACTCTCTGAAACTCTTTGACACTCTTTGACACTCTCAGACACTGTCTGACTCTCTCTGAAACTCTCTGAAACTCTCTGACACTCTGTGACACCCTCTGAAACACTGTGAAACTCTCGGACACTCTCTGAAACTTTCTGACACTCTCAGAAACTCTCAGAAGCTCTCTGAAACTCTGTGACACTCTCAGACACTATCAGAGACTATCTGAAACTCTCTGACGCTCTCTGACACTCTCTGAAACACTCTCTGAAACTCTCTGACACTCTCTGACACTCTCTAAAATTCTCTGACTCTCTCTGACACTCTCAGACACTCTCTGACACTCTGTGACACTTTCTCAAAATTCTCTGACACTATCTGACACTTTCTGAATCTCTCGGACACTCTCTGAATCTCTCTGAAACTCTCCGACACTCTGTGACACTCTCTGAAACTTTCTGGCACTCTCTGACACTCTCTGAAGATCTCTGGCACTCTCTGAAAATCCTTGACACTCTCTGAAACTCTGTGACACTCTCTGAAAGACTCTGACACTCTCTGACACTCTCAGACACTCTCTGACACTCTCTGACACTTTCTGAAACTCTCTGACACTATCTGACTCTTTCTGAAACTCTCGGACACTCTCTGACACACTCTGCAACTCTATGACACTCTGTGACACTCTCTGACACTCTCTGAATCTCTCTGAAAAGCTCTGACACTCTGTGACACTCTCAGAAACTCTCTGAATCTCCCTGACACTCTCTGACACTCTCTGAAAGTTTCTGACACTCTCTGACACTCTCTGAACATCTCTGAAACTCTCTGAAGATCTCTGACACTCTCTGACACTCTGTGACACTCTCAGATACTCTCTGACTCTCTCAGACACACTCCGACACACTCAGAATCTCTCAGAAACTCTCTGGAACTCTCTGACACTCTCAGAAAGTCTCTGAAACTCTCTGAAACTCTCTGACACTCTCTGACGCTATCTGACACTCAGTGAAACTCTGTGAAACTCTTTGACACTCTCTGACACTCACTGACTCTCTCTGAAACTCTCTGACACTCTCTGAAACTCTCTGAAACTGTCTGACACTCTCTGACAATCTCTGACACTCTCTGTATCTCTCTGAATCACTCTGACACTCTGTGACACTCTCTGAAACTCTCTGACAATCTCTGAAACTTTCTGACACTCTCTGAAACTCTCCGAAGCTCTCTGAAACTCTCTGAAACTCTCTGACTCTCTCAGAAACTCTCAGAAACTCCCTGAAACTCTCTGAGACTCTCTGGCACTCTCTGAGACTCTCTGAAACTCTCTGACACTCTCTGAAACTCTCTGACACTCTCTGAAACTCTCTGAAACTCTCTGACAATCTCTGGCACTCTCAGACACTCTCAGACACTCTCTGAAGATCTCTGAAACTCTCTGACACCGTCTGACACTTTCTGAATCTCTCGGACACTCTCTGAATCTCTCTGAAACTCTCCGACACTCTGTGACACTCTCTGAACATTTCTCGCACTCTCTGACACTCTCTGAAGATCTCTGAAACTCTCTGAAAATCTCTGACACTCTCTGAAACTATGTGAAACTCTCTGAAACACTCTGAAACTCTCTGACATTGTCTGAAACTCTCTGAAACTCTTTGTAACTCTCTGACACTCTCAGAAACTCTCAGAAGCTCTCTGAAACTCTCTGACACTCTCTGACACTCTCTGAAGCTCTCAGACACTCTCAGACACTCTCTGACACTCTCTGACACTATCTGAGACTCTCTGAAACTCTGACACTCTCTGACACTCTCTGAAACTGTCTGAAACTCTCTGACACTCTCTGAAAGTCTCTGACACTCTCTGACACTCTCTGAAACTCTCTGACACTCTCTGACACTCGCAGACACTCTCTGACACTCTGTGACACTTTCTGAAACTCTCTGACACTATCTGACACTTTCTGAATCTCTCGGCACTCTCTGAATCTCTCCGAAACTCTCCGCCACTCTGTGACACTCTCTGAAACTTTCTGGCACTCTCTGACACTCTCTGAAGGTCTCTGACAGTTTCTGAAACTCTCTGACACTATCTGATTCTTTCTGAAACTCTCGGACAATCTCTGACACACAATGCAACTCTATGACACTCTGTGACACTCTCTGACACTCTCTGACTCTCTCTGAAAAGCTCTGACACTCTGTGACACTCTCTGAAACTCTCTGACACTCACTGACACTCTGTGACACTCTCTGAAACTCTCTGACACTCTCTGACATTCTCTGAAACTCTTCGACACTCTCCGACACTCTCAGATACTGTCTGACACTATCTGAAACTCTCTGACTCACTCTGACACTCCCTGACACGCTCTGACACTCCCTGACACTCTCTGAGATCTCTCTCTGAAGCTCTCTGAAACTCAGTGACACTCTCTGAAACACTCGGACATTCTCTGACACTCTCCGAAACACTCAGAAACTGTCAGAAACTCTCAGGCAATCTCTGACACTCTCAGAAAGTCTCTGAAACTCTCGGACACTCTTTGAAACTCTCTGACACTCTCTGACATTCTCTGAAATTCTCTGACACTGTCTGAAGCTCTCTGACACTCTCCGACACTCTCTGAAACTCTCTGAAACTCTCTGACACTCTCTGAAACTCTCCAAAACTCTCTAACACTCTCTGACACTCACAAAAACTCTCAGAAGCTCTCTGAAACTCTCTGACACTCTCTGAATCTCTCAGACACTCTCTGGCACTCTCTGACACTCTCTGAAATTCTCTGAAACTCTCTGGCACTCTCTGAAACTTTCTGACACTCTCTGAAACTCTCTGAAACTCTCTGACACTCTCAAAAACTCTCAGAAGCTCTCTGAAACTCTCAGACACTCTCTGACACTCTGTGACACTTTCTGAAACTCGCTGACACTCTCAGACAATCTCTGACACTCTCTGACACTTTCGGAAACTCTCTGACACTATCTGGCACTTTCTGAAACTTTCTGACACTCTCTGAATATCTCTGACACTCTCTGACTCTCACTGACGCTCTGTGATGCTCTCTGACACTCTCTGAAACTCTTCGACACTCTCTGACACTCTCTGACACTCTCTGACACTCTCTGAAACTCTCTGACACTCTCTGACACTCTCAGACACTCTCTGACTCTCTGTGACACTTTCTGAAACTCTCTGACACTATCTGACACTTTCTGAATCTCTCGGCACTCTCTGAATCTCTCTGAAACTCTCCGACACTCTGTGACACTCTCTGAAACTTTCTGGCACTCTCTGACACTCTCTGAAGGTCTCTGACAGTTTCTGAAACTCTCTGACACTATCTGATTCTTTCTGAAACTCTTGGACAATCTCTGACACACAATGCAACTCTATGACAGTCTGTGACACTCTCTGACACTCTCTGACTCTCTCTGAAAAGCTCTGACACTCTGTGACACTCTCTGAAACTCTCTGACACTCACTGACACTCTGTGACAGTCTCTGAAACTCTCTGACACTCTCTGACATTCTCTGAAACTCTTCAACACTCTCCGGCACTCTCAGATACTGTCTGACACTATCTGAAACTCTCTGACTCACTCTGACACTCCCTGACACGCTCTGACACTCCCTGACACTCTCTGAGATCTCTCTCTGAAGCTCTCTGAAACTCAGTGACACTCTCTGAAACACTCGGACATTCTCTGACACTCTCCGAAACGCTCAGAAACTGTCAGAAACTCTCAGGCAATCTCTGACACTCTCAGAAAGTCTCTGAAACTCTCGGACTCTCTTTGAAACTCTCTGACACTCTCTGACACTCTCTGAAATTCTCTGACACTGTCTGAAGCTCTCTGACACTCTCCGACACTCTCTGAAGCTCTCTGAAACTCTCTGACACTCTCTGAAACTCTCCAAAACTCTCTAACACTCTCTGATACTCACAAAAACTCTCAGAAGCTCTCTGAAACTCTCTGACACTCTCTGAATCTCTCAGACACTCTCTGGCACTCTCTGACACTCTCTGAAATTCTCTGAAACTCTCTGGCACTCTCTGAAACTTTCTGACACTCTCTGAAACTCTCTGAAACTCTCTGACACTCTCAAAAACTCTCAGAAGCTCTCTGAAACTCTCAGACACTCTCTGACACTCTGTGACACTTTCTGAAACTCGCTGACACTCTCAGACAATCTCTGACACTCTCTGACACTTTCGGAAACTCTCTGACACTATCTGGCACTTTCTGAAACTTTCTGACACTCTCTGAATATCTCTGACACTCTCTGACTCTCACTGACGCTCTGTGATGCTCTCTGACACTCTCTGAAACTCTTCGACACTCTCTGACACTCTCCGACACTCTCTGACACTCTCTGAAACTCTCTGACACTCTCTGACACTCTCAGACACTCTCTGACAATCTGTGACACTTTCTGAAACTCTCTGACACTATCTGACACTTTCTGAATCTCTCGGCACTCTCTGAATCTCTCTGAAACTCTCCGACACTCTGTGACACTCTCTGAAACTTTCTGGCACTTTCTGACACTCTCTGAAGATTTCTGACAGTTTCTGAAACTCTCTGACACTATCTGATTCTTTCTGAAACTCTCGGACACTCTCTGACACACTCTGCAACTCTATGACACTCTGTGACACTCTCTGACACTCTCGGACACTCTCTGAAACACTCTGACACTCTCTGAAACTCTCTGAAACTCTCTGACGCTCTCTGACACTCTCTGAAACACTGTGACACTCTTTGACACTCTCTGACACTCACTGACTCTCTCTGAATCTCTCTGACACTCTCTGAAACTCTCTGAAACTCTTTGTAACTCTCTGACACTGTCAGAAACTCTCAGAAGCTCTCTGAAACTCTCTGACACTCTCTGACACTCTCTGTAACTCTCAGACACTCTCAGACACTCTCTGACACTCTCTGACACTATCTGAGACTCTCTGAAACTCTCTGACACTCTCTGACACTCTCTGAAACTGTCTGAAACTCTCTGACACTCTCTGACACTCTCTGACACTCTCTGTAACTCTCAGACACTCTCAGACACTCTCTGACACTCTCTGACACTATCTGAGACTCTCTGAAACTCTCTGACACTCTCTGACACTCTCTGAAACTGTCTGAAACTCTCTGACACTCTCTGAAAGTCTCTGACACTCTCTGACACTCTCTGAAACTCTCTGACACTCTCTGACACTCTGTGACACTTTCTGAAACTCTCTGACACTATATGACACTTTCTGAATCTCTCGGCACTCTCTGAATCTCTCTGAAACTCTCCGACACTCTGTGACACTCTCTGAAACTTTCTGGCACTCTCTGAAGGTCTCTGACAGTTTCTGAAACTCTCTGACACTATCTGATTCTTTCTGAAACTCTCGGACAATCTCTGACACACAATGCAACTCTATGACACTCTGTGACACTCTCTGACACTCTCTGACTCTCTCTGAAAAGCTCTGACACTCTGTGACACTCTCTGAAACTCTCTGACACTCACTGACACTCTGTGACACACTCTGAAAATCTCTGACATTCTCTGAGTCTCTCCGACACACTCAGACACTGTCTTGAAACTTTCCGACACTCTCTGAAACACTCTGAAACACTCTGAAGCTCTCTGAAACTCTCTGAAACTCTCTGACAATCTCAGAAAATCTCAGAAACTCTCTGAAACTCTCTGAAACTCTCTGACACTCTGTGACACTCTCTGAAACTCTCTGACACTCCCTGACACTCTCTGACACTCTCTGAAACTCTCTGACACTCACTGACACTCTGTGACACTCTCTGAAACTCTCTGACACTCTCTGACATTCTCTGAAACTCTTCGACACTCTCCGACACTCTCAGATACTGTCTGACACTATCTGAAACTCTCTGACTCACTCTGACACTCCCTGACACGCTCTGACACCCCCTGACACTCTCTGAGATCTCTCTCTGAAGCTCTCTGAAACTCAGTGACACTCTCTGAAACACTCGGACATTCTCTGACACTCTCCGAAACACTCAGAAACTGTCAGAAACTCTCAGGCACTCTCTCACACTCTCAGAAAGTCTCTGAAACTCTCGGACACTCTTTGAAACTCTCTGACACTCTCTGAAATTCTCTGACACTGTCTGAAGCTCTCTGACACTCTCCGACACTCTCTGAAACTCTCTGAAACTCTCTGACACTCTCTGAAACTCTCCAAAACTCTCTAACACTCTCTGACACTCACAAAAACTCTCAGAAGCTCTCTGAAACTCTCTGACACTCTCTGAATCTCTCAGACACTCTCTGGCACTCTCTGACACTCTCTGAAATTCTCTGAAACTCTCTGGCACTCTCTGAAACTTTCTGACACTCTCTGAAACTCCCTGAAACTCTCTGACACTCTCAAAAACTCTCAGAAGCTCTCTGAAACTCTCAGACACTCTCTGACACTATCTGGCACTTTCTGAAACTTTCTGACACTCTCTGAATATCTCTGACACTCTCTGACTCTCACTGACGCTCTGTGAAACTCTCTGACACTCTCTGACACTTTCAGACACTCTGACAATCTGTGACACTTTCTGAAACTCTCTGACACTATCTGACACTTTCTGAATCTCTCGGCACTCTCTGAATCTCTCTGAAACTCTCCGACACTCTGTGACACTCTCTGAAACTTTCTGGCACTCTCTGACACTCTCTGAAGATTTCTGACAGTTTCTGAAACTCTCTGACACTATCTGATTCTTTCTGAAACTCTCGGACACTCTCTGACACACTCTGCAACTCTATGACACTCTGTGACACTCTCTGACACTCTCTGACTCTCTCTGAAAAGCTCTGACACTCTGTGACACTCTCTGAAACTCTCTGAAACTCACTGACACTCTCTGACCCTCTCTGAAACTTTCTGACACTCTCTGACACTCTCTGAACATCTCTGACACTCTCTGAAAATCTCTGAAACTCTCTGACACTCTGTGACACTCTCAGATACTCTCTGACTCTGTCAGACACACTCCGACACACTCAGAAACTCTCAGAAACCCTCTGGAACTCTCTGACACTCTCAGGAAGTCTCTGAAACACTCTGACACTCTCTGAAACTCTCTGAAACTCTCTGACGCTCTCTGACACTCTCTGAAACACTGTGACACACTTTGACACTCTCTGACACTCACTGACTCTCTCTGAATCTCTCTGACACTCTCTGAAACTCTCTGAAACTGTCTGACACTCTCTGACAATCTCTGACACTCTCTGAATCTCTCTGAATCACTCTGACACTCTGTGACACTCTCTGAAACTCTCTGAAGCTCTCTGAAACATTCTGAAACTCTCTGAATCTCTCAGAAACACTCAGAAACGCTGTGAAACTCTCTGACACTCTCTGACACTCTCTGAGACTCTCTGAAATTCTCTGACACTCTCTGAAACTCTCTGAAGCTCTCTGACACTCTCTGACACTCTCTGAAACTCTCTGACAATCTCTGGCACTCTCAGACACTCTCTGAAGATCTCTGAAACTCTCCGACACTCTGTGACACTCTCTGAAACTTTCTCGCACTCTCTGACACTCTCTGAAGATCTCTGAAACTCTCTGACATTCTCAGACACTCTCTGACACTTTCTGAAACTCTCTGACAGTATCTGACACTTTCTGAATCTCTCGGACACTCTCTGAATCTCTCTGACATTCTCAGACACTCTGTGACACTCTCTGACACTTTCTGAAACTCTCTGACAGTATCTGACACTTTCTGAAACTCTCGGACACTCTCTGACACACTCTGCAACTCTATGACACTCTGTGACACTCTCTGACACTCTCTGACATTCTCTGAATCTCTCTGAAACTCTCTGACACTCTGTGACACTCTGTAGCTCTCTGAAACTCCCTGACACTCTCTGACACTCTCTGAAACTCTCTGAAACTCTCTGAATATCTCTGACATTCTGTGACATTCTCAGATACTCTCTGACACTCTCAGACACACTCCGACACTCTCAGAAACTCTCAGAAACTCTCTGGAACTCTCTGACACTCTGTGACACACTCTGAAAATCTCTGACATTCTCTGAGTCTCTCCGACACACTCAGACACTGTCTTGAAACTTTCCGACACTCTCTGAAACACTCTGAAACACTCTGAAGCTCTCTGAAACTCTCTGACAATCTCAGAAAATCTCAGAAACTCTCTGAAACTCTCTGAAACTCTCTGACACTCTGTGACACTCTCTGAAACTCTCTGACACCCCCTGACACTCTCTGACACTCTCTGAAACTCTCTGACACTCACTGACACTCTGTGACACTCTCTGAAACTCTCTGACACTCTCTGACATTCTCTGAAACTCTTCGACACTCTCCGACACTCTCAGATACTGTCTGACACTATCTGAAACTCTCTGACTCACTCTGACACTCCCTGACACGCTCTGACACTCCCTGACACTCTCTGAGATCTCTCTCTGAAGCTCTCTGAAACTCAGTGACACTCTGAAACACTCGGACATACTCTGACACTCTCCGAAACACTCAGAAACTGTCAGAAACTCTCAGGCACTCTCTGACACTCTCAGAAAGTCTCTGAAACTCTCGGACACTCTTTGAAACTCTCTGAAACTCTCTGACACTCTCTGAAATTCTCTGACACTCTCTGAAAATCTCTGAAACTTTCTGACACTCTCTGAAACTCTCTGAAACTCTCTGACACTCTCTGACACTCTCTGAAACTCTACAAAACTCTCTAACACTCTCTGACACTCTCAAAAACTCTCAGAAGCTCTCTGAAACTCTCTGACACTCTCTGAATCTCTCAGACACTCTCTGGCACTCTCTGACACTCTCTGACACTCTCTGAAACTCTCTGGCACTCTCTGAAACTTTCTGACACTTTCTGACTCTCTCTGAAACTCTCTACTATCTCTGACACTCTCTGACACTCTCTGAAGCTCTCTGATACTCTCTGACATTCTGTGACACTTTCCGAAATTCTCTATAAATCTATGACACTCTCTGACACTCTCTTGAAACTTTCCGACACTCTCTGACACTATCAGAATGTCTCTGAAACTCTCTGACACTCTCTGAAACTCTCTGACACTCTCAGACACTTTCTGACTCTCTCTGAAACTCTCTACTATCTCTGACACTCTCTGACACTCTCTGAAGCTCTCTGATACTCTCTGACATTCTGTGACACTCTCCGAAATTCTCTAAAAGTCTATGACACTCTCTGACACTCTCTTGAAACTTTCCGACACTCTCTGAAACACTCTGAAACACTCTGAAGCTCTCTGAAACTCTCTGAAACTCTCTGACAATCTCAGAAAATCTCAGAAACTCTCTGAAACTCTCTGAAACTCTCTGAAACTCTCTGACACTCTGTGACAATCTCTGAAACTCTCTGAAACTCTTTGACACTCTTTGACACTCTCAGACACTGTCTGACTCTCTCTGAAACTCTCTGAAACTCTCTGACACTCTCTGACACTCCCTGACACTCTCTGAAGCTTTCTGAAACTCTCTGACACTCTGTGACACCCTCTGAAACTCTGTGAAACTCTCGGACACTCTCTGAAACTTTCTGACACTCGCTGAAACTTTCTGGCACTCTCTGAAGGTCTCTGACAGTTTCTGAAACTCTCTGACACTATCTGATTCTTTCTGAAACTCTCCAAAACTCTCTAACACTCTCTGACACTCTCAAAAACTCTCAGAAGCTCTCTGAAACTCTCTGACACTCTCTGAATCTCTCAGACACTCTCTGGCACTCTCTGACACTCTCTGACACTCTCTGAAACTCTCTGGCACTCTCTGAAACTTTCTGACACTTTCTGACTCTCTCTGAAACTCTCTACTATCTCTGACACTCTCTGACACTCTCTGAAGCTCTCTGATACTCTCTGACATTCTGTGACACTTTCCGAAATTCTCTATAAATCTATGACACTCTCTGACACTCTCTTGAAACTTTCCGACACTCTCTGACACTATCAGAATGTCTCTGAAACTCTCTGACACTCTCTGAAACTCTCTGACACTCTCAGACACTTTCTGACTCTCTCTGAAACTCTCTACTATCTCTGACACTCTCTGACACTCTCTGAAGCTCTCTGATACTCTCTGACATTCTGTGACACTCTCCGAAATTCTCTAAAAGTCTATGACACTCTCTGACACTCTCTTGAAACTTTCCGACACTCTCTGAAACACTCTGAAACACTCTGAAGCTCTCTGAAACTCTCTGAAACTCTCTGACAATCTCAGAAAATCTCAGAAACTCTCTGAAACTCTCTGAAACTCTCTGACACTCTGTGACAATCTCTGAAACTCTCTGAAACTCTTTGACACTCTTTGACACTCTCAGACACTGTCTGACTCTCTCTGAAACTCTCTGAAACTCTCTGACACTCTCTGACACTCCCTGACACTCTCTGAAGCTTTCTGAAACTCTCTGACACTCTGTGACACCCTCTGAAACTCTGTGAAACTCTCGGACACTCTCTGAAACTTTCTGACACTCTCTGAAACTTTCTGGCACTCTCTGAAGGTCTCTGACAGTTTCTGAAACTCTCTGACACTATCTGATTCTTTCTGAAACTCTCGGACAATCTCTGACACACAATGCAACTCTATGACACTCTGTGACACTCTCTGACACTCTCTGACTCTCTCTGAAAAGCTCTGACACTCTGTGACACTCTCTGAAACTCTCTGACACTCACTGACACTCTGTGACACTCTCTGAAACTCTCTGACACTCTCTGACATTCTCTGAAACTCTTCGACACTCTCCAACACTCTCAGATACTGTCTGACACTATCTGAAACTCTCTGACTCACTCTGACACTCCCTGACACGCTCTGACACCCCCTGACACTCTCTGAGATCTCTCTCTGAAGCTCTCTGAAACTCAGTGACACTCTCTGAAACACTCGGACATTCTCTGACACTCTCCGAAACACTCAGAAACTGTCAGAAACTCTCAGGCACTCTCTCACACTCTCAGAAAGTCTCTGAAACTCTCGGACACTCTTTGAAACTCTCTGACACTCTCTGACACTCTCTGAAATTCTCTGACACTGTCTGAAGCTCTCTGACACTCTCCGACACTCTCTGAAACTCTCTGAAACTCTCTGACACTCTCTGAAACTCTCCAAAACTCTCTAACACTCTCTGACACTCACAAAAACTCTCAGAAGCTCTCTGAAACTCTCTGACACTCTCTGAATCTCTCAGACACTCTCTGGCACTCTCTGACACTCTCTGAAATTCTCTGAAACTCTCTGGCACTCTCTGAAACTTTCTGACACTCTCTGACACTCTCTGAAACTCTCTGACACTCTCAAAAACTCTCAGAAGCTCTCTGAAACTCTCAGACACTCTCTGACACTCTGTGACACTTTCTGAAACTCTCTGACACTCTCAGACAATCTCTGACACTCTCTGACACTTTCGGAAACTCTCTGACACTATCTGGCACTTTTTGAAACTTTCTGACACTCTCTGAATATCTCTGACACTCTCTGACTCTCACTGACGCTCTGTGATGCTCTCTGACACTCTCTGAAACTCTTCGACACTCTCTGACACTCTCTGACACTCTCTGACACTCTCTGAAACTCTCTGACACTCTCTGACACTCTCAGACACTCTCTGACAATCTGTGACACTTTCTGAAACACTCTGACACTATCTGACACTTTCTGAATCTCTCGGCACTCTCTGAATCTCTCTGAAACTCTCCGACACTCTGTGACACTCTCTGAAACTTTCTGGCACTCTCTGACACTCTCTGAAGATTTCTGACAGTTTCTGAAACTCTCTGACACTATCTGATTCTTTCTGAAACTCTCGGACACTCTCTGACACACTCTGCAACTCTATGACACTCTGTGACACTCTCTGACACTCTCTGACTCTCTCTGAAAAGCTCTGACACTCTGTGACACTCTCTGAAACTCTCTGAAACTCACTGACACTCTCTGAACCTCTCTGAAACTTTCTGACACTCTCTGACACTCTCTGAACATCTCTGACACTCTCTGAAAATCTCTGAAACTCTCTGACACTCTGTGACACTCTCAGATACTCTCTGACTCTGTCAGACACACTCCGACACACTCAGAAACTCTCAGAAACTCTCTGGAACTCTCTGACACTCTCAGGAAGTCTCTGAAACACTCTGACACTCTCTGAAACTCTCTGAAACTCTCTGACGCTCTCTGACACTCTCTGAAACACTGTGACACTCTTTGACACTCTCTGACACTCACTGACTCTCTCTGAATCTCTCTGACACTCTCTGAAACTCTCTGAAACTCTTTGTAACTCTCTGACACTGTCAGAAACTCTCAGAAGCTCTCTGAAACTCTCTGACACTCTCTGACACTCTCTGAAACTTTCAGACACTCTCAGACACTCTCTGACAGTCTCTGACACTATCTGAGACTCTCTGAAACTCTCTGACACTCTCTGACACTCTCTGAAACTGTCTGAAACTCTCTGACACTCTCTGAAAGTCTCTGACACTCTCTGACACTCTCTGAAACTCTCTGACACTCTCTGACACTCGCAGACACTCTCTGACACTTTGTGACACTTTCTGAAACTCTCTGACACTATCTGACACTTTCTGAATCTCTCGGCACTCTCTGAATCTCTCTGAAACTCTCCGACACTCTGTGACACTCTCTGAAACTTTCTGGCACTCTCTGACACTCTCTGAAGGTCTCTGACAGTTTCTGAAACTCTCTGACACTATCTGATTCTTTCTGAAACTCTCGGACAATCTCTGACACACAATGCAACTCTATGACACTCTGTGACACTCTCTGACACTCTCTGACTCTCTCTGAAAAGCTCTGACACTCTGTGACACTCTCTGAAACTCTCTGACACTCACTGACACTCTGTGACACTCTCTGAAACTCTCTGACACTCTCTGACATTCTCTGAAACTCTTCGACACTCTCCGACACTCTCAGATACTGTCTGACACTATCTGAAACTCTCTGAC
This sequence comes from Heterodontus francisci, assembly GCF_036365525.1. Lineage (NCBI taxonomy): Eukaryota > Metazoa > Chordata > Chondrichthyes > Heterodontiformes > Heterodontidae > Heterodontus > Heterodontus francisci. Next base: position 36,798,144 of record NC_090412.1, on the reverse strand, counting down.
TCACTCTGACACTCCCTGACACGCTCTGACACCCCCTGACACTCTCTGAGATCTCTCTCTGAAGCTCTCTGAAACTCAGTGACACTCTCTGAAACACTCGGACATTCTCTGACACTCTCCAAAACACTCAGAAACTGTCAGAAACTCTCAGGCACTCTCTGACACTCTCAGAAAGTCTCTGAAACTCTCGGACACTCTTTGAAACTCTCTGACACTCTCTGACACTCTCTGAAATTCTCTGACACTGTCTGAAGCTCTCTGACACTCTCCGACAATCTCTGAAACTCTCTGAAACTCTCTGACACTCTCTGAAACTCTCCAAAACTCTCTAACACTCTCTGACACTCACAAAAACTCTCAGAAGCTCTCTGAAACTCTCTGACACTCTCTGAATCTCTCAGACACTCTCTGGCACTCTCTGACACTCTCTGAAATTCTCTGAAACTCTCTGGCACTCTCTGAAACTTTCTGACACTCTCTGAAACTCTCTGAAACTCTCTGACACTCTCAAAAACTCTCAGAAGCTCTCTGAAACTCTCAGACACTCTCTGACACTCTGTGACACTTTCTGAAACTCTCTGACACTCTCAGACAATCTCTGACACTCTCTGACACTTTCGGAAACTCTCTGACACTATCTGGCACTTTCTGAAACTTTCTGACACTCTCTGAATATCTCTGACACTCTCTGACTCTCACTGACGCTCTGTGATGCTCTCTGACACTCTCTGAAACTCTTCGACACTCTCTGACACTCTCTGACACTCTCTGAAACTCTCTGACACTCTCTGACACTCTCAGACACTCTCTGACAATCTGTGACACTTTCTGAAACTCTCTGACACTATCTGACACTTTCTGAATCTCTCGGCACTCTCTGAATCTCTCTGAAACTCTCCGACACTCTGTGACACTCTCAGATACTCTCTGACTCTGTCAGACACACTCCGACACACTCAGAAACTCTCAGAAACTCTCTGGAACTCTCTGACACTCTCAGGAAGTCTCTGAAACACTCTGACACTCTCTGAAACTCTCTGAAACTCTCTGACGCTCTCTGACACTCTCTGAAACACTGTGACACTCTTTGACACTCTCTGACACTCACTGACTCTCTCTGAATCTCTCTGACACTCTCTGAAACTCTCTGAAACTGTCTGACACTCTCTGACAATCTCTGACACTCTCTGAATCTCTCTGAATCACTCTGACACTCTGTGGCACTCTCTGAAACTCTCTGAAGCTCTCTGAAACATTCTGAAACTCTCTGAATCTCTCAGAAACACTCAGAAACGCTGTGAAACTCTCTGACACTCTCTGACACTCTCTGAGACTCTCTGAAATTCTCTGACACTCTCTGAAACTCTCTGAAACTCTCTGACACTCTCTGACACTCTCTGAAACTCTCTGACAATCTCTGGCACTCTCAGACACTCTCAGACACTCTCTGAAGATCTCTGAAACTCTCCGACACTCTGTGACACTCTCTGAAACTTTCTCGCACTCTCTGACACTCTCTGAAGATCTCTGAAACTCTCTGACATTCTCAGACACTCTCTGACACTTTCTGAAACTCTCTGACAGTATCTGACACTTTCTGAATCTCTCGGACACTCTCTGAATCTCTCTGAAACTCTCCGACACTCTGTGACACTCTCTGAAACTTTCTGGCACTCTCTGACACTCTCTGAAGATCTCTGGCACTCTCTGAATATCTGTGACACTCTCTGAAACTCTGTGACACTCTCTGAAAGACTCTGACACTCTCTGACACTCTCAGACACTCTCTGACACTCTCTGACACTTTCTGAAACTCTCTGACACTATCTGACTCTTTCTGAAACTCTCGGACACTCTCTGACACACTCTGCAACTCTATGACACTCTGTGACACTCTCTGACACTCTCTGAATCTCTCTGAAAAGCTCTGACACTGTGACACTCTCAGAAACTCTCTGAAACTCCCTGACACTCTCTGACACTCTCTGAAAGTTTCTGACAGTCTCTGACACTTCCTGAACATCTCTGAAAATCTCTGAAGATCTCTGACACTCTCTGACACGCTGTGACACTCTCAGATACTCTCCGACTCTCTCAGACACACTCCGACACACTCAGAATCTCTCAGAAACTCTCTGGAACTCTCTGACACTCTCAGAAAGTCTCTGAAACTCTCTGAAACTCTCTGACACTCTCTGACGCTCTCTGACACTCTGTGAAACTCTGTGAAACTCTTTGACACTCTCTGACACTCACTGACTCTCTCTGAAACTCTCTGACACTCTCTGAAACTGACTGACACTCTCTGACAATCTCTGACACTCTCTGTATCTCTCTGAATCACTCTGACAATCTGTGACACTCTCTGACACTCTCTGACAATCTCTGAAACTTTCTGACACTCTCTGAAACTCTCTGAAGCTCTCTGAAACTCTCTGAAACTCTCTGACTCTCTCAGAAACACTCAGAAACTCCCTGAAACTCTCTGAGACTCTCTGGCACTCTCTGAGACTCTCTGAAACTCTCTGACACTCTCTGAAACTCTCTGACACTCTCTGACACTCTCTGAAACTGTCTGACAATCTCTGGCACTCTCAGACACTCTCAGACGCTCTGTGAAGATCTCTGAAACTCTCTGACACCGTCTGACACTTTCTGAATCTCTCGGACACTCTCTGAATCTCTCTGAAACTCCCCGACACTCTGTGACACTCTCTGAAACTTTCTCGCACTCTCTGACACTCTCTGAAGATCTCTGAAACTCTCTGAAAATCTCTGACACTCTCTGAAACTATGTGAAACTCTCTGAAACACTCTGAAACTCTCTGACATTCTCTGAAACTCTCTGAAACTCTTTGTAACTCTCTGACACTCTCAGAAACTCTCAGAAGCTCTCTGAACCTCTCTGACACTCTCTGACACTCTCTGAAACTCTCAGACGCTCTCAGACACTCTCTGACACTATCTGAGACTCTCTGAAACCCTCTGACACTCTCTGACACTCTCTGAAACTGTCTGAAACTCTCTGACACTCTCTGAAACTCTCTGAACGTCTCTGACACTCTCTGACACTCTCTGAAACTCTCTGACACTCTCTGACACTCTCAGACACTCTCTGACAATCTGTGACACTTTCTGAAACTCTCTGACACTATCTGACACTTTCTGAATCTCTCGGCACTCTCTGAATCTCTCTGAAACTCTCCGACACTCTGTGACACTCTCTGAAACTTTCTGGCACTCTCTGACACTCTCTGAAGATCTCTGACAGTTTCTGAAACTCTCTGACACTATCTGATTCTTTCTGAAACTCTCGGAAACTCTCTGACACAATCTGCAACTCTATAACACTCTGTGACACTCTCTGACACTCTCTGAATCTCTCTGAAAAGCTCTGACACTCTGTGACACTCTCTGAAACTCTCTGAAACTCACTGACACTCTCTGACACTATCTGAAACTTTCTGACACTCTCTGACACTCTCTGAACATCTCTGACACTCTCTGACACTCTGTGACACTCTCAGATACTCTCTGACTCTGTCAGACACACTCCGACACACTCAGAAACTCTCAGAAACTCTCCGGAACTCTCTGACACTCTCAGGAAGTCTCTGAAACACTCTGACACTCTCTGAAACTCTCTGACACTCTCTGACGCTCTCTGACACTCTCTGAAACACTGTGACACACTTTGACACTCTTTGACACTCACTGACTCTCTCTGAATCTCTCTGACACTCTCTGAAACTCTCTGAAATTGTCTGACACTCTCTGACAATCTCTGACACTCTCTGAATCTCTCTGAATCACACTGACACTCTGTGACACTCTCTGAAACTCTCTGACACTCTCTGAAACTTTCTGACACTCTCTGAAACTCTCTGAAGCTCTCTGAAACATTCTGAAACGCTCTGAATCTCTCAGAAACACTCAGAAACGCTGTGAAACTCTCTGACACTCTCTGAGACTCTCGGAAATTCTCTGACACTCTCTGAAACTCTCTGACACTCTCTGACACTCTCTGACACTCTCTGAAACTCTCTGACAATCTCTGGCACTCTCAGACACTCTCAGACACTCTCTGAAGATCTCTGAAACTCTCTGACACTATCTGACACTTTCTGAATCTCTCGGACACTCTCTGAATCTCTCTGAAACTCTCCGACACTCTGTGACACTCTCTGAAACTTTCTCGCACTCTCTGACACTCTCTGAAGATCTCTGAATCTCTCTGACATTCTCAGACACTCTCTGACACTCTCTGACACTTTCTGAAACTCTCTGACAGTATCTGACACTTTCTGAAACTCTCGGACACTCTCTGACACACTCTGCAACTCTATGACACTCTGTGACACTCTCTGACATTCTCTGAAGCTCTCTGAAACTCTCTGACACTCTGTGACACTCTGTAAGTCTCTGAAACTCCCTGACACTCTCTGACACTCTCTGAAACTCTCTGAAAATCTCTGACACTCTCTGACACTCTGTGACGCTCTCAGATACTCTCTGACGCCCGCAGGCACACTTCGACACACTCAGAATCTCTCAGAAACTCTCTGGCACTCTCTGAAACTCTGAGAAACTCTCTGAAACTCTCTGAAACTCTTTGACACTCTCTGAAACCCTCTGACACTCTCTGACACTCTCTGACACTCTCTGAAACTCTTTGACACTCTTTGACACTGTCAGACACTGACTCTCTCTGAAACTCTCTGACACTCTCTGAAACTCTTTGACACTCTTTGACACTGTCAGACACTGACTCTCTCTGAAACTCTCTGACACTCTCTGACACTCTCTGACACTCCCTGACACTGTCTGAAGCTCTCTGACACTCTCTGACACTCTCTGAAACTCTCTGAAACTCTCTGACACTCTCTGACACTCTCTGAAACTCTCTGACAATCTCTGACACTCTCAGACACTCTCTGACACTCTCTGACACTTTCTGAAACTCTCTGACACTATCTGACACTTTCTGAATCTCTCAGACACTCTCTGAATCTCTCTGAAACTCTCCGACACTCTGTGACACTCTCTCAAACTTTCTTGCACTCTCTGACACGCTCTGAAGATCTCTGAAACTCTCTGAAAATCTCTGACACTGTCAGAGACTCTCTGACACTCACTGACACTCTGTGGCTTTCACTGACACTCTCTGAAGATCTCTGAAACTCTCTGACACTCTCTGAAACTCTGTGACACTCTCTGAAACACTCTGACACTCTCTGAAATTCTCTGAAACTCTCTGACACTCTCTGACACTCTCTGAAACTCTCTGACACCCTCTGACACTCTCAGACACTCTCTGACTCTCAGTGACACTTTCTGAAACTCTCTGACACTATCTGACACTTTCTGAATCTCTCGGACACTCTCTGAATCTCCCTGAAATTCTCCGACACACTGTGTCACTCTCTGCAACGTTCTGGCACTCTCTGACACTCTCTGAATATCTCTGGCACTCTCTGACACTCTCAGACACTCTCTGCCACTCTCTGACACTTTCTGAAACTCTCTGACACTATCTGACTCTTTCTGAAACTCTCGGACACTCTCTGACATACTCTGCAACTCTATGACACTCGGTGACACTCTCTGACACTCTCTGAATCTCTCTGAAAAGCTCTGACACTCTCTGACACTCTCTGAAACTCTCTGAAACTCTCGGACACTCTCTGACACTCTCAGACACTCTCTGACACTCTGTGACACTTTCTGAAACTCTCTGACACTATCTGACACTTTCTGAATCTCTCAGACACTCTCTGAATCTCTCTGAAACTCTCCGACACTCTGTGACACTCTCTCAAACTTTCTTGCACTCTCTGACACGCTCTGAAGATCTCTGAAACTCTCTGAAAATCTCTGACACTGTCAGAGACTCTCTGACACTCACTGACACTCTGTGGCTTTCACTGACACTCTCTGAAACTTTCTGGCACTCTCTGACACTCTCTGAAGATCTCTGGCACTCTCTGAATATCTGTGACACTCTCTGAAACTCTGTGACACTCTCTGAAAGACTCTGACACTCTCTGACACTCTCAGACACTCTCTGACACTCTCTGACACTTTCTGAAACTCTCTGACACTATCTGACTCTTTCTGAAACTCTCGGACACTCTCTGACACACTCTGCAACTCTATGACACTCTGTGACACTCTCTGACACTCTCTGAATCTCTCTGAAAAGCTCTGACACTGTGACACTCTCAGAAACTCTCTGAAACTCCCTGACACTCTCTGACACTCTCTGAAAGTTTCTGACAGTCTCTGACACTTCCTGAACATCTCTGAAAATCTCTGAAGATCTCTGACACTCTCTGACACGCTGTGACACTCTCAGATACTCTCCGACTCTCTCAGACACACTCCGACACACTCAGAATCTCTCAGAAACTCTCTGGAACTCTCTGACACTCTCAGAAAGTCTCTGAAACTCTCTGAAACTCTCTGACACTCTCTGACGCTCTCTGACACTCTGTGAAACTCTGTGAAACTCTTTGACACTCTCTGACACTCACTGACTCTCTCTGAAACTCTCTGACACTCTCTGAAACTGACTGACACTCTCTGACAATCTCTGACACTCTCTGTATCTCTCTGAATCACTCTGACAATCTGTGACACTCTCTGACACTCTCTGACAATCTCTGAAACTTTCTGACACTCTCTGAAACTCTCTGAAGCTCTCTGAAACTCTCTGAAACTCTCTGACTCTCTCAGAAACACTCAGAAACTCCCTGAAACTCTCTGAGACTCTCTGGCACTCTCTGAGACTCTCTGAAACTCTCTGACACTCTCTGAAACTCTCTGACACTCTCTGACACTCTCTGAAACTGTCTGACAATCTCTGGCACTCTCAGACACTCTCAGACGCTCTGTGAAGATCTCTGAAACTCTCTGACACCGTCTGACACTTTCTGAATCTCTCGGACACTCTCTGAATCTCTCTGAAACTCCCCGACACTCTGTGACACTCTCTGAAACTTTCTCGCACTCTCTGACACTCTCTGAAGATCTCTGAAACTCTCTGAAAATCTCTGACACTCTCTGAAACTATGTGAAACTCTCTGAAACACTCTGAAACTCTCTGACATTCTCTGAAACTCTCTGAAACTCTTTGTAACTCTCTGACACTCTCAGAAACTCTCAGAAGCTCTCTGAACCTCTCTGACACTCTCTGACACTCTCTGAAACTCTCAGACGCTCTCAGACACTCTCTGACACTATCTGAGACTCTCTGAAACCCTCTGACACTCTCTGACACTCTCTGAAACTGTCTGAAACTCTCTGACACTCTCTGAAACTCTCTGAACGTCTCTGACACTCTCTGACACTCTCTGAAACTCTCTGACACTCTCTGACACTCTCAGACACTCTCTGACAATCTGTGACACTTTCTGAAACTCTCTGACACTATCTGACACTTTCTGAATCTCTCGGCACTCTCTGAATCTCTCTGAAACTCTCCGACACTCTGTGACACTCTCTGAAACTTTCTGGCACTCTCTGACACTCTCTGAAGATCTCTGACAGTTTCTGAAACTCTCTGACACTATCTGATTCTTTCTGAAACTCTCGGAAACTCTCTGACACAATCTGCAACTCTATAACACTCTGTGACACTCTCTGACACTCTCTGAATCTCTCTGAAAAGCTCTGACACTCTGTGACACTCTCTGAAACTCTCTGAAACTCACTGACACTCTCTGACACTATCTGAAACTTTCTGACACTCTCTGACACTCTCTGAACATCTCTGACACTCTCTGACACTCTGTGACACTCTCAGATACTCTCTGACTCTGTCAGACACACTCCGACACACTCAGAAACTCTCAGAAACTCTCCGGAACTCTCTGACACTCTCAGGAAGTCTCTGAAACACTCTGACACTCTCTGAAACTCTCTGACACTCTCTGACGCTCTCTGACACTCTCTGAAACACTGTGACACACTTTGACACTCTTTGACACTCACTGACTCTCTCTGAATCTCTCTGACACTCTCTGAAACTCTCTGAAATTGTCTGACACTCTCTGACAATCTCTGACACTCTCTGAATCTCTCTGAATCACACTGACACTCTGTGACACTCTCTGAAACTCTCTGACACTCTCTGAAACTTTCTGACACTCTCTGAAACTCTCTGAAGCTCTCTGAAACATTCTGAAACGCTCTGAATCTCTCAGAAACACTCAGAAACGCTGTGAAACTCTCTGACACTCTCTGAGACTCTCGGAAATTCTCTGACACTCTCTGAAACTCTCTGAAACTCTCTGACACTCTCTGACACTCTCTGAAACTCTCTGACAATCTCTGGCACTCTCAGACACTCTCAGACACTCTCTGAAGATCTCTGAAACTCTCTGACACTATCTGACACTTTCTGAATCTCTCGGACACTCTCTGAATCTCTCTGAAACTCTCCGACACTCTGTGACACTCTCTGAAACTTTCTCGCACTCTCTGACACTCTCTGAAGATCTCTGAATCTCTCTGACATTCTCAGACACTCTCTGACACTCTCTGACACTTTCTGAAACTCTCTGACAGTATCTGACACTTTCTGAAACTCTCGGACACTCTCTGACACACTCTGCAACTCTATGACACTCTGTGACACTCTCTGACATTCTCTGAAGCTCTCTGAAACTCTCTGACACTCTGTGACACTCTGTAAGTCTCTGAAACTCCCTGACACTCTCTGACACTCTCTGAAACTCTCTGAAAATCTCTGACACTCTCTGACACTCTGTGACGCTCTCAGATACTCTCTGACGCCCGCAGGCACACTTCGACACACTCAGAATCTCTCAGAAACTCTCTGGCACTCTCTGAAACTCTGAGAAACTCTCTGAAACTCTCTGAAACTCTTTGACACTCTCTGAAACCCTCTGACACTCTCTGACACTCTCTGACACTCTCTGAAACTCTTTGACACTCTTTGACACTGTCAGACACTGACTCTCTCTGAAACTCTCTGACACTCTCTGAAACTCTTTGACACTCTTTGACACTGTCAGACACTGACTCTCTCTGAAACTCTCTGACACTCTCTGACACTCTCTGACACTCCCTGACACTGTCTGAAGCTCTCTGACACTCTCTGACACTCTCTGAAACTCTCTGAAACTCTCTGACACTCTCTGACACTCTCTGAAACTCTCTGACAATCTCTGACACTCTCAGACACTCTCTGACACTCTCTGACACTTTCTGAAACTCTCTGACACTATCTGACACTTTCTGAATCTCTCAGACACTCTCTGAATCTCTCTGAAACTCTCCGACACTCTGTGACACTCTCTCAAACTTTCTTGCACTCTCTGACACGCTCTGAAGATCTCTGAAACTCTCTGAAAATCTCTGACACTGTCAGAGACTCTCTGACACTCACTGACACTCTGTGGCTTTCACTGACACTCTCTGAAGATCTCTGAAACTCTCTGACACTCTCTGAAACTCTGTGACACTCTCTGAAACACTCTGACACTCTCTGAAATTCTCTGAAACTCTCTGACACTCTCTGACACTCTCTGAAACTCTCTGACACCCTCTGACACTCTCAGACACTCTCTGACTCTCAGTGACACTTTCTGAAACTCTCTGACACTATCTGACACTTTCTGAATCTCTCGGACACTCTCTGAATCTCCCTGAAATTCTCCGACACACTGTGTCACTCTCTGCAACGTTCTGGCACTCTCTGACACTCTCTGAATATCTCTGGCACTCTCTGACACTCTCAGACACTCTCTGCCACTCTCTGACACTTTCTGAAACTCTCTGACACTATCTGACTCTTTCTGAAACTCTCGGACACTCTCTGACATACTCTGCAACTCTATGACACTCGGTGACACTCTCTGACACTCTCTGAATCTCTCTGAAAAGCTCTGACACTCTCTGACACTCTCTGAAACTCTCTGAAACTCTCGGACACTCTCTGACACTCTCAGACACTCTCTGACACTCTGTGACACTTTCTGAAACTCTCTGACACTATCTGACACTTTCTGAATCTCTCGGACACTCTCTGAAATTCTCTGAAACTCTCCGACACTCTGTGACACTCTATGAAACGTTCTGGCACTCTCTGACACTCTCTGAATATCTCTGGCACTCTCTGACACTCTCAGACACTTTCTGCCACTCTCTGACACTTTCTGAAACTCTCTGACACTATCGGACTCTTTCTGAAACTCTCGGACACTCTCTGACACACTCTGCAACTCTATGACACTCTGTGACAATCTCGGACACTCTCTGAATCTCTCTGAAATGCTCTGACACTCTGTGACACTCTCTGAAACTCTCTGAAACTCCCTGACACTCTCTGACTCTCTCTGAAACTTTCTGACACTCTCTGACACTCTCAAAACATCTCTGAAACTCTCTGAATATCTCTGACACACTCTGACACTCTGTGACACTCTCAGATACTCTCTCACTCTCTCAGACACACTCCGACACACTCAGAAACTCTCAGAAACTCTCTGGAACTCTCTGACACTCTCAGAAAGTCTCTGAAACTCTCTGACACTCTCTGAAACTCTCTGACACTCTCTGACGCTCCCTGCACTCTCTGAAACTCTGTGACACTCTTTGTTCCTCTCTGACACTCACTGACTCTCTCTGAAACTCTCTGACACTCTCTGAAACTCTCTGAAACTGTCTGACACTCTCTGACAATCTCTGACACTCTCTGAATCTCTCTGAATCACTCTGACACACTGTGACACTCTCTGAAACTCTCTGACACACTCTGAAACTTTCTGACACTCTCTGAAACTCTCTGAAGCTCTCTGAAACTCTCCGACACTCTGTGACACTCTCTGAAACGTTCTGGCACTCTCTGACACTCTCTGAATATCTCTGGCACTCTCTGACACTCTCAGACACTCTCTGCCACTCTCTGACACTTTCTGAAACTCTCTGACACTATCGGACTCTTTCTGAAACTCTCGGACACTCTCTGACACACTCTGCAACTCTATGACACTCTGTGACACTCTCTGACACTCTCTGAATCTCTCTGAAAAGCTCTGACACTCTGTGTCACTCTCTGAAACTCTCTGAAACTCTCTGACACTCTGTGACACTCTGTAACTCTCTGAAACTCCCTGACACTCTCTGACTCTCTCTGAAATTTTCTGACACTCTCTGACACTCTCTGAACATCTCTGAAACTCTCTGAAAATCTCTGACACTCTCTGACACTCTGTGACACTCTCAGATACTCTCTGACCCCCGCAGACACACTTCGACACACTCAAAAACTCTCAGAAACTCTCTTGCTCTCTCTGACACTCTCAGAAACTCTCTGAAACTCTTTGCCACTCTCTGACACTCTCAAAACATCTCTGAAACTCTCTGAATATCTCTGACACTCTCTGACACTCTGTGACACTCTCAGAGACTCTCTGACTCTCTCAGACACACTCCGACACACTCAGAAACTCTCAGAAACTCTCTGGAACTCTCTGACACTCTCAGAAAGTCTCTGAAACTCTCTGACACTCTGTGACACTCTCAGATACTCTCTGACTCTCTCAGACACACTCCGACACACTCAGAAACTCTCAGAAACTCTCTGACACTCTCTGACGCTCCCAGACACTCTCTGAAACTCTGTGACACTCTTTGTTACTCTCTGACACTCAATGACTCTCTCTGAAACTCTCTGACATCTCTGAAACTCTCTGAAACTGTCTGACACTCTCTGACAATCTCTGACACTCTCTGAATCTCTCTGAATCACTCTGACACTCTGTGACACTCTCTGAAACTCTCTGACACACTCTGAAACTTTCTGACACTCTCTGAAACTCTCTGAAGCTCTCTGAAACTCTCTCACACTCTCTGACACTCTCTGAAACTCTCTGAAACTCTCTGACACTCTCTGAAACTCTCTGAAACTCTCTGACAATCTCTGGCACTCTCAGACACTCTCAGAAACTCTCAGACACTCTCTGAAGATCTCTGTAACTGTCAGACACTATCTGACACTTTCTGAATCTCTCGGACACTCTCTGAATCTCTCTGAAACTCTCTGAAAATCTCTGACACTCTCTGAAACTCTGTGAAACTCTCTGATACACTCTGACACACTCTGTCATTCTCAGACACTCTCTGACACTCTCTGACACTCTCTGAAACTCTCTGACAGTATCTGACACTTTCTGAAACTCTCGGACACTCTCTGACACACTCTGCAACTCTATGACACTCTGTGACACTCTCTGACACTCTCTGAATCTCTCTGAAACTCTCTGACACTCTGTGACACTCTGTAACTCTCTGAAACTCCCTGACACTCTCTGACACTCTCTGAAATTTTCTGACACTCTCTGACACTCTCTGAATATCTCTGAAACTCTCTGAAAATCTCTGACACTCTCTGACACTCTGTGACACTCTCAGATACTCTCTGACCCCCGCAGACACACTTCGACACACTCAAAAACTCTCAGAAACTCTCTTGCTCTCTCTGACACTCTCAGAAACTCTCTGACACTCTGTGACACTTTCTGAAACTCTCTGACACTATCTGACACTTTCTGAATCTCTTGGACACTCTCTGAATCTCTCTGAAACTCTCCGACACTCTGTGACACTCTCTGAAACGTTCTGGCACTCTCTGACACTCTCTGAATATCTCTGGCACTCTCTGACACTCTCAGACACTCTCTGCCACTCTCTGACACTTTCTGAAACTCTCTGACACTATCGGACTCTTTCTGAAACTCTCGGACACTCTCTGACACACTCTGCAACTCTATGACACTCTGTGACACTCTCTGACACTCTCTGAATCTCTCTGAAAAGCTCTGACACTCTGTGTCACTCTCTGAAACTCTCTGAAACTCTCTGACACTCTGTGACACTCTGTAACTCTCTGAAACTCCCTGACACTCTCTGACTCTCTCTGAAATTTTCTGACACTCTCTGACACTCTCTGAACATCTCTGAAACTCTCTGAAAATCTCTGACACTCTCTGACACTCTGTGACACTCTCAGATACTCTCTGACCCCCGCAGACACACTTCGACACACTCAAAAACTCTCAGAAACTCTCTTGCTCTCTCTGACACTCTCAGAAACTCTCTGAAACTCTTTGCCACTCTCTGACACTCTCTGACTCTCTCTGAAACTTTCTGACACTCTCTGACACTCTCAAAACATCTCTGAAACTCTCTGAATATCTCTGACACTCTCTGACACTCTGTGACACTCTCAGAGACTCTCTGACTCTCTCAGACACACTCCGACACACTCAGAAACTCTCAGAAACTCTCTGGAACTCTCTGACACTCTCAGAAAGTCTCTGAAACTCTCTGACACTCTGTGACACTCTCAGATACTCTCTGACTCTCTCAGACACACTCCGACACACTCAGAAACTCTCAGAAACTCTCTGACACTCTCTGACGCTCCCAGACACTCTCTGAAACTCTGTGACACTCTTTGTTACTCTCTGACACTCAATGACTCTCTCTGAAACTCTCTGACATCTCTGAAACTCTCTGAAACTGTCTGACACTCTCTGACAATCTCTGACACTCTCTGAATCTCTCTGAATCACTCTGACACTCTGTGACACTCTCTGAAACTCTCTGACACACTCTGAAACTTTCTGACACTCTCTGAAACTCTCTGAAGCTCTCTGAAACTCTCTCACACTCTCTGACACTCTCTGAAACTCTCTGAAACTCTCTGACACTCTCTGAAACTCTCTGAAACTCTCTGACAATCTCTGGCACTCTCAGACACTCTCAGAAACTCTCAGACACTCTCTGAAGATCTCTGTAACTGTCAGACACTATCTGACACTTTCTGAATCTCTCGGACACTCTCTGAATCTCTCTGAAACTCTCTGAAAATCTCTGACACTCTCTGAAACTCTGTGAAACTCTCTGATACACTCTGACACACTCTGTCATTCTCAGACACTCTCTGACACTCTCTGACACTCTCTGAAACTCTCTGACAGTATCTGACACTTTCTGAAACTCTCGGACACTCTCTGACACACTCTGCAACTCTATGACACTCTGTGACACTCTCTGACACTCTCTGAATCTCTCTGAAACTCTCTGACACTCTGTGACACTCTGTAACTCTCTGAAACTCCCTGACACTCTCTGACACTCTCTGAAATTTTCTGACACTCTCTGACACTCTCTGAATATCTCTGAAACTCTCTGAAAATCTCTGACACTCTCTGACACTCTGTGACACTCTCAGATACTCTCTGACCCCCGCAGACACACTTCGACACACTCAAAAACTCTCAGAAACTCTCTTGCTCTCTCTGACACTCTCAGAAACTCTCTGAAACTCTTTGCCACTCTCTGACACTCTCTGACACTCTCTGAAACTCTTTGACACTCTTTGACACTCTCAGACACTGTCTGACTCTCTCTGAAACTCTCTGACACTCTCTGACACTCTCTGACACTCTCTGAAACTCTCTGACACTGTCTGACTCCATCTGAAACACTCTGACACTCTCTGACACTCCCTGACACTGTCTGAAGCTCTCTGACACTCTCTGACACTCTCTGAAACTCTCTGACAATCTCTGAGACTCTCAGACACTCTCTGAAACATTCTGAAACTCTCTGCCGCTATCTGACACTTTCTGAATCTCTCGGACACTCTCTGAATCTCTCTGAAACTCTCCGACACTCTGTGACACTCTCTGAAACTTTCTGGCACTCTCTGACACTCTCTGGAGATCTCTGAAACTCTCTGAAAATCTCTGACACTCACTGAATCTCTCTGACACACACTGAAACTCTGTGGCACTCACTGACACTCTCTGAAGATCTCTGAAACACTCTGAAAATCTCTGACACTCTCTGAAACTCAGTGACACTCTATGAAACACTCTGACACTCTCTGACACTCTCCGGCACACTCAGAAACTGTCAGAAACTCTCAGGCACTCTCTGACACACTCAGAAATTCTCTGAAACTCTCTGACACTCTCTGAAACCCTCTGACACTCTCTGACACTCTCTGACACTCTCTGAAACTCTTTGACACTCTTTGACACTCTCAGACACTATCTGACTCTCTCTGAATCTCTCTGACACTCTCTGACACTCCCTGACACTCTCTGAAGCTTTCTGAAACTCTCTGACACTCTGTGACACCCTCTGAAACTCTCTGAAACTCTCGGACACTCTCTGAAACTTTCTGACACTCTCTGAAACTCTCTGAAACTCTTTGTAACTCTCTGACACTCTCAGAAACTCTCAGAAGCTCTCTGAAACTCTCTGACACTCTCTGACACTCTCTGAAACTATCTGACTCTCACTGACACTCTGTGACACTCTCTGAAACTCCCTGACACTCTCTGACTCTCTCTGAATCACTCTGACACTCTGTGACACTCTCTGAAACTTTCTGGCACTCTCTGACACTCTCTGAAGATCTCTGGCACTCTCTGAAAATCTCTGACACTCTCTGAAACTCTGTGACACTCTCTGAAAGACTCTGACACTCCCTCACAGTCTCAGACACTCTCTGACACTCTCTGACACTTTCTGAAACTCTCTGACACTATCTGACTCTTTCTGAAACTCTCGGACACTCTCTGACACACCCTGCAACTCGATGACACTATGTGACACTCTCTGACACTCTCTGAATCTCTCTGAATCACTCTGACACTCTGTGACACTCTCTGAAACTCTCTGACACACTCTGAAACTTTCTGACACTCTCTGAAACTCTCTGAAGCTCTCTGAAACTCTCTCACACTCTCTGACACTCTCTGAAACTCTCTGAAACTCTCTGACACTCTCTGAAACTCTCTGAAACTCTCTGACAATCTCTGGCACTCTCAGACACTCTCAGAAACTCTCAGACACTCTCTGAAGATCTCTGAAACTGTCAGACACTATCTGACACTTTCTGAATCTCTCGGACACTCTCTGAATCTCTCTGAAACTCTCCGACACTCTGTGACACTCTCTGAAACTTTCTCGCACTCTCTGACACTCTCTGAAGATCTCTGAAACTCTCTGAAAATCTCTGACACTCTCTGAAACTATGTGAAACTCTCTGAAACACTCTGAAACTCTCTGACATTCTCTGAAACTCTCTGAAACTCTTTGTAACTCTCTGACACTCTCTGACACTCTCTGAAACTCTCTGACAATCTCTGACACTCTCAGACACTCTCTGACACTCTCTGACACTTTCTGAAACTCTCTGACACTATCTGACACTTTCTGAATCTCTCAGACACTCTCTGAATCTCTCTGAAACTCTCCGACACTCTGTGACACTCTCTCAAACTTTCTTGCACTCTCTGACACGCTCTGAAGATCTCTGAAACTCTCTGAAAATCTCTGACACTGTCAGAGACTCTCTGACACTCACTGACACTCTGTGGCTTTCACTGACACTCTCTGAAGATCTCTGAAACTCTCTGACACTCTCTGAAACTCTGTGACACTCTCTGAAACACTCTGACACTCTCTGAAATTCTCTGAAACTCTCCGACACTCTCTGACACTCTCTGAAACTCTCTGACACCCTCTGACACTCTCAGACACTCTCTGACTCTCAGTGACACTTTCTGAAACTCTCTGACACTATCTGACACTTTCTGAATCTCTCGGACACTCTCTGAATCTCCCTGAAATTCTCCGACACACTGTGTCACTCTCTGAAACGTTCTGGCACTCTCTGACACTCTCTGAATATCTCTGGCACTCTCTGACACTCTCAGACACTCTCTGCCACTCTCTGACACTTTCTGAAACTCTCTGACACTATCTGACTCTTTCTGAAACTCTCGGACACTCTCTGACATACTCTGCAACTCTATGACACTCGGTGACACTCTCTGACACTCTCTGAATCTCTCTGAAAAGCTCTGACACTCTCTGACACTCTCTGAAACTCTCTGAAACTCTCGGACACTCTCTGACACTCTCAGACACTCTCTGACACTCTGTGACACTTTCTGAAACTCTCTGACACTATCTGACACTTTCTGAATCTCTCGGACACTCTCTGAAATTCTCTGAAACTCTCCGACACTCTGTGACACTCTCTGAAACGTTCTGGCACTCTCTGACACTCTCTGAATATCTCTGTCACTCTCTGACACTCTCAGACACTTTCTGCCACTCTCTGACACTTTCTGAAACTCTCTGACACTATCGGACTCTTTCTGAAACTCTCGGACACTCTCTGACACACTCTGCAACTCTATGACACTCTGTGACACTCTCTGACACTCTCTGAATCTCTCTGAAATGCTCTGACACTCTGTGACACTCTCTGAAACTCTCTGAAACTCCCTGACACTCTCTGACTCTCTCTGAAACTTTCTGACACTCTCTGACACTCTCAAAACATCTCTGAAACTCTCTGAATATCTCTGACACACTCTGACACTCTGTGACACTCTCAGATACTCTCTCACTCTCTCAGACACACTCTGACACACTCAGAAACTCTCAGAAACTCTCTGGAACTCTCTGACACTCTCAGAAAGTCTCTGAAACTCTCTGACACTCTCTGAAACTCTCTGACACTCTCTGACGCTCCCTGCACTCTCTGAAACTCTGTGACACTCTTTGTTCCTCTCTGACACTCACTGACTCTCTCTGAAACTCTCTGACACTCTCTGAAACTCTCTGAAACTGTCTGACACTCTCTGACAATCTCTGACACTCTCTGAATCTCTCTGAATCACTCTGACACTCTGTGACACTCTCTGAAACTCTCTGACACACTCTGAAACTTTCTGACACTCTCTGAAACACTCTGAAGCTCTCTGAAACTCTCTGACACTCTCTGACACTCTCTGAAACTCTCTGAAACTCTCTGACACTCTCTGACACTCTCTGAAACTCTCTGACAATCTCTGGCACTCTCAGACACTCTCAGACACTCTCTGAAGATCTCTGAAACTGTCAGACACTATCTGACTCTTTCTGAATCTCTCGGACACTCTCTGAATCTCTCTGAAACTCTCCGACACTCTGTGACACTCTCTGAAACTTTCTCGCACTCTCGGACACTCTCTGACACTCTCAGACACTCTCTGACACTCTGTGACACTTTCTGAAACTCTCTGACACTATCTGACACTTTCTGAATCTCTTGGACACTCTCTGAATCTCTCTGAAACTCTCCGACACTCTGTGACACTCTCTGAAACGTTCTGGCACTCTCTGACACTCTCTGAATATCTCTGGCACTCTCTGACACTCTCAGACACTCTCTGCCACTCTCTGACACTTTCTGAAACTCTCTGACACTATCGGACTCTTTCTGAAACTCTCGGACACTCTCTGACACACTCTGCAACTCTATGACACTCTGTGACACTCTCTGACACTCTCTGAATCTCTCTGAAAAGCTCTGACACTCTGTGACACTCTCTGAAACTCTCTGAAACTCTCTGACACTCTGTGACACTCTGTAACTCTCTGAAACTCCCTGACACTCTCTGACACTCTCTGAAATTTTCTGACACTCTCTGACACTCTCTGAACATCTCTGAAACTCTCTGAAAATCTCTGACACTCTCTGACACTCTGTGACACTCTCAGATACTCTCTGACCCCCGCAGACACACTTCGACACACTCAAAAACTCTCAGAAACTCTCTTGCTCTCTCTGACACTCTCAGAAACTCTCTGAAACTCTTTGCCACTCTCTGACACTCTCTGACTCTCTCTGAAACTTTCTGACACTCTCTGACACTCTCAAAACATCTCTGAAACTCTCTGAATATCTCTGACACTCTCTGACACTCTATGACACTCTCAGAGACTCTCTGACTCTCTCAGACACACTCCGACACACTCAGAAACTCTCAGAAACTCTCTGGAACTCTCTGACACTCTCAGAAAGTCTCTGAAACTCTCTGACACTCTGTGACACTCTCAGATACTCTCTGACTCTCTCAGACACACTCCGACACACTCAGAAACTCTCAGAAACACTCTGACACTCTCTGACGCTCCCAGACACTCTCTGAAACTCTGTGACACTCTTTGTTACTCTCTGACACTCAATGACTCTCTCTGAAACTCTCTGACACTCTCTGAAACTCTCTGAAACTGTCTGACACTCTCTGACAATCTCTGACACTCTCTGAATCTCTCTGAATCACTCTGACACTCTGTGACACTCTCTGAAACTCTCTGACACACTCTGAAACTTTCTGACACTCTCTGAAACTCTCTGAAGCTCTCTGAAACTCTCTCACACTCTCTGACACTCTCTGAAACTCTCTGAATCTCTCTGACACTCTCTGAAACTCTCTGAAACTCTCTGACAATCTCTGGCACTCTCAGACACTCTCAGAAACTCTCAGACACTCTCTGAAGATCTCTGTAACTGTCAGACACTATCTGACACTTTCTGAATCTCTCGGACACTCTCTGAATCTCTCTGAAACTCTCCGACACTCTGTGACACTCTCTGAAACTTTCTCGCACTCTCTGACACTCTCTGAAGATCTCTGAAACTCTCTGAAAATCTCTGACACTCTCTGAAACTCTGTGAAACTCTCTGATACACTCTGACACACTCTGTCATTCTCAGACACTCTCTGACACTCTCTGACACTTTCTGAAACTCTCTGACAGTATCTGACACTTTCTGAAACTCTCGGACACTCTCTGACACACTCTGCAACTCTATGACACTCTGTGACACTCTCTGACACTCTCTGAATCTCTCTGAAACTCTCTGACACTCTGTGACACTCTGTAACTCTCTGAAACTCCCTGACACTCTCTGACACTCTCTGAAATTTTCTGACACTCTCTGACACTCTCTGAACATCTCTGAAACTCTCTGAAAATCTCTGACACTCTCTGACACTCTGTGACACTCTCAGATACTCTCTGACCCCCGCAGACACACTTCGACACACTCAAAAACTCTCAGAAACTCTCTTGCTCTCTCTGACACTCTCAGAAACTCTCTGAAACTCTTTGCCACTCTCTGACACTCTCTGACACTCTCTGAAACTCTTTGACACTCTTTGACACTCTCAGACACTGTCTGACTCTCTCTGAAACTCTCTGACACTCTCTGACACTCTCTGACACTCTCTGAAACTCTCTGACACTGTCTGACTCCATCTGAAACACTCTGACACTCTCTGACACTCCCTGACACTGTCTGAAGCTCTCTGACACTCTCTGACACTCTCTGACACTCTCTGAAACTCTCTGACAATCTCTGAGACTCTCAGACACTCTCTGAAACATTCTGAAACTCTCTGCCGCTATCTGACACTTTCTGAATCTCTCGGACACTCTCTGAATCTCTCTGAAACTCTCCAACACTCTGTGACACTCTCTGAAACTTTCTGGCACTCTCTGACACTCTCTGGAGATCTCTGAAACTCTCTGAAAATCTCTGACACTCACTGAATCTCTCTGACACACACTGAAACTCTGTGGCACTCACTGACACTCTCTGAAGATCTCTGAAACACTCTGAAAATCTCTGACACTCTCTGAAACTCAGTGACACTCTCTGAAACACTCTGACACTCTCTGACACTCTCCGGCACACTCAGAAACTGTCAGAAACTCTCAGGCACTCTCTGACACACTCAGAAATTCTCTGAAACTGTCTGACACTATCTGACACTTTCTGAATCTCTCGGACACTCTCTGAATCTCTCTGAAACTCTCCGACACTCTGTGACACTCTCTGAAACTTTCTCGCACTCTCTGACACTCTCTGAAGATCTCTGAAACTCTCTGAACATCTCTGACACTCTCTGAAACTCTGTGAAACTCTCTGATACACTCTGACACACTCTGTCATTCTCAGACACTCTCTGACACTCTCTGACACTTTCTGAAACTCTCTGACAGTATCTGACACTTTCTGAAACTCTCGGACACTCTCTGACACACTCTGCAACTCTATGACACTCTGTGACACTCTCTGACACTCTCTGAATCTCTCTGAAACTCTCTGACACTCTGTGACACTCTGTAACTCTCTGAAACTCCCTGACACTCTCTGACACTCTCTGAAATTTTCTGACACTCTCTGACACTCTCTGAACATCTCTGAAACTCTCTGAAAATCTCTGACACTCTCTGACACTCTGCGACACTCTCAGATACTCTCTGACCCCCGCAGACACACTTCGACACACTCAAAAACTCTCAGAAACTCTCTTGCTCTCTCTGACACTCTCAGAAACTCTCTGAAACTCTTTGCCACTCTCTGACACTCTCTGACACTCTCTGAAACTCTTTGACACTCTTTGACACTCTCAGACACTGTCTGACTCTCTCTGAAACTCTCTGACACTCTCTGACACTCTCTGAAACTCTCTGACACTGTCTGACTCCATCTGAAACACTCTGACACTCTCTGACACTCCCTGACACTGTCTGAAGCTCTCTGACACTCTCTGACACTCTCTGAAACTCTCTGACAATCTCTGAGACTCTCAGACACTCTCTGAAACATTCTGAAACTCTCTGCCGCTATCTGACACTTTCTGAATCTCTCGGACACTCTCTGAATCTCTCTGAAACTCTCCGACACTCTGTGACACTCTCTGAAACTTTCTGGCACTCTCTGACACTCTCTGGAGATCTCTGAAACTCTCTGAAAATCTCTGACACTCACTGAATCTCTCTGACACACACTGAAACTCTGTGGCACTCACTGACACTCTCTGAAGATCTCTGAAACACTCTGAAAATCTCTGACACTCTCTGAAACTCAGTGACACTCTATGAAACACTCTGACACTCTCTGACACTCTCCGGCACACTCAGAAACTGTCAGAAACTCTCAGGGACTCTCTGACACACTCAGAAATTCTCTGAAACTCTCTGACACTCTCTGAAACCCTCTGACACTCTCTGACACTCTCTGACACTCTCTGAAACTCTTTGACACTCTTTGACACTCTCAGACACCAACTGACTCTCTCTGAATCTCTCTGACACTCTCTGACACTCCCTGACACTCTCTGAAGCTTTCTGAAACTCTCTGACACTCTGTGACACCCTCTGAAACTCTCTGAAACTCTCGGACACTCTCTGAAACTTTCTGACACTCTCTGAAACTCTCTGAAACTCTTTGTAACTCTCTGACACTCTCAGAAACTCTCAGAAGCTCTCTGAAACTCTCTGACACTCTCTGACACTCTCTGAAACTCTCAGACACTCTCAGACACTCTCTGACACTCTCTGACACTATCTGAGACTCTCTGAAACTCTCTGACACTCTCTGAAACTCTCTGACACTCTCTGACACTCTCTGAAACTCTCTGACACTCTCTGACACTCTCAGACACTCTCTGACACTCTGTGACACTTTCTGAAACTCTCTGACACTATCTGACACTTTCTGAATCTCTCGGACACTCTCTGAATCTCTCTGAAACTCTCCGACACTCTGTGACACTCTCTGAAACTTTCTGGCACTCTCTGACACTCTCTGAAGATCTCTGGCACTCTCTGAAAATCTCTGACACTCTCTGAAACTCTGTGACACTCTCTGAAAGACTCTGACACTTCCTCACAGTCTCAGACACTCTCTGACACTCTCTGACACTTTCTGAAACTCTCTGACACTATCTGACTCTTTCTGAAACTCTCGGACACTCTCTGACACACCCTGCAACTCGATGACACTATGTGACACTCTCTGACACTCTCTGAATCTCTCTGAATCACTCTGACACTCTGTGACACTCTCCGAAACTCTCTGACACACTCTGAAACTTTCTGACACTCTCTGAAACTCTCTGAAGCTCTCTGAAACTCTCTCACACTCTCTGACACTCTCTGAAACTCTCTGAAACTCTCTGACACTCTCTGAAACTCTCCGAAACTCTCTGACAATCTCTGGCACTCTCAGACACTCTCAGAAACTCTCAGACACTCTCTGAAGATCTCTGAAACTGTCAGACACTATCTGACACTTTCTGAATCTCTCGGACACTCTCTGAATCTCTCTGAAACTCTCCGACACTCTGTGACACTCTCTGAAACTTTCTCGCACTCTCTGACACTCTCTGAAGATCTCTGAAACTCTCTGAAAATCTCTGACACTCTCTGAAACTCTGTGAAACTCTCTGATACACTCTGACACACTCTGACATTCTCAGACACTCTCTGACACTCTCTGACACTTTCTGAAACTCTCTGACAGTATCTGACACTTTCTGAAACTCTCGGACACTCTCTGACACACTCTGCAACTCTATGACACTCTGTGACACTCTCTGACACTCTCTGAATCTCTCTGAAACTCTCTGACACTCTGTGACACTCTGTAACTCTCTGAAACTCCCTGACACTCTCTGACACTCTCTGAAATTTTCTGACACTCTCTGACACTCTCTGAACATCTCTGAAACTCTCTGAAAATCTCTGACACTCTCTGACACTCTGTGACACTCTCAGATACTCTCTGACCCCCGCAGACACACTTCGACACACTCAAAAACTCTCAGAAACTCTCTTGCTCTCTCTGACACTCTCAGAAACTCTCTGAAACACTTTGCCACTCTCTGACACTCTCTGACACTCTCTGAAACTCTTTGACACTCTTTGACACTCTCAGACACTGTCTGACTCTCTCTGAAACTCTCTGACACTCTCTGACACTCTCTGACACTCTCTGAAACTCTCTGACACTGTCTGACTCCATCTGAAACACTCTGACACTCTCTGACACTCCCTGACACTGTCTGAAGCTCTCTGACACTCTCTGACACTCTCTGACACTCTCTGAAACTCTCTGACAATCTCTGAGACTCTCAGACACTCTCTGAAACATTCTGAAACTCTCTGCCGCTATCTGACACTTTCTGAATCTCTCGGACACTCTCTGAATCTCTCTGAAACTCTCCAACACTCTGTGACACTCTCTGAAACTTTCTGGCACTCTCTGACACTCTCTGGAGATCTCTGAAACTCTCTGAAAATCTCTGACACTCACTGAATCTCTCTGACACACACTGAAACTCTGTGGCACTCACTGACACTCTCTGAAGATCTCTGAAACACTCTGAAAATCTCTGACACTCTCTGAAACTCAGTGACACTCTCTGAAACACTCTGACACTCTCTGACACTCTCCGGCACACTCAGAAACTGTCAAAAACTCTCAGGCACTCTCTGACACACTCAGAAATTCTCTGAAACTCTCTGACACTATCTGACACTTTCTGAATCTCTCGGACACTCTCTGAATCTCTCTGAAACTCTCCGACACTCTGTGACACTCTCTGAAACTTTCTCGCACTCTCTGACACTCTCTGAAGATCTCTGAAACTCTCTGAACATCTCTGACACTCTCTGAAACTCTGTGAAACTCTCTGATACACTCTGACACACTCTGTCATTCTCAGACACTCTCTGACACTCTCTGACACTTTCTGAAACTCTCTGACAGTATCTGACACTTTCTGAAACTCTCGGACACTCTCTGACACACTCTGCAACTCTATGACACTCTGTGACACTCTCTGACACTCTCTGAATCTCTCTGAAACTCTCTGACACTCTGTGACACTCTGTAACTCTCTGAAACTCCCTGACACTCTCTGACACTCTCTGAAATTTTCTGACACTCTCTGACACTCTCTGAACATCTCTGAAACTCTCTGAAAATCTCTGACACTCTCTGACACTCTGCGACACTCTCAGATACTCTCTGACCCCCGCAGACACACTTCGACACACTCAAAAACTCTCAGAAACTCTCTTGCTCTCTCTGACACTCTCAGAAACTCTCTGAAACTCTTTGCCACTCTCTGACACTCTCTGACACTCTCTGAAACTCTTTGACACTCTTTGACACTCTCAGACACTGTCTGACTCTCTCTGAAACTCTCTGACACTCTCTGACACTCTCTGACACTCTCTGAAACTCTCTGACACTGTCTGACTCCATCTGAAACACTCTGACACTCTCTGACACTCCCTGACACTGTCTGAAGCTCTCTGACACTCTCTGACACTCTCTGAAACTCTCTGACAATCTCTGAGACTCTCAGACACTCTCTGAAACATTCTGAAACTCTCTGCCGCTATCTGACACTTTCTGAATCTCTCGGACACTCTCTGAATCTCTCTGAAACTCTCCGACACTCTGTGACACTCTCTGAAACTTTCTGGCACTCTCTGACACTCTCTGGAGATCTCTGAAACTCTCTGAAAATCTCTGACACTCACTGAATCTCTCTGACACACACTGAAACTCTGTGGCACTCACTGACACTCTCTGAAGATCTCTGAAACACTCTGAAAATCTCTGACACTCTCTGAAACTCAGTGACACTCTATGAAACACTCTGACACTCTCTGACACTCTCCGGCACACTCAGAAACTGTCAGAAACTCTCAGGCACTCTCTGACACACTCAGAAATTCTCTAAAACTCTCTGACACTCTCTGAAACCCTCTGACACTCTCTGACACTCTCTGACACTCTCTGAAACTCTTTGACACTCTTTGACACTCTCAGACACTGTCTGACTCTCTCTGAAACTCTCTGACACTCTCTGACACTCTCTGACACTCTCTGAAACTCTCTGACACTGTCTGACTCCATCTGAAACACTCTGACACTCTCTGACACTCCCTGACACTGTCTGAAGCTCTCTGACACTCTCTGACACTCTCTGACACTCTCTGAAACTCTCTGACAATCTCTGAGACTCTCAGACACTCTCTGAAACATTCTGAAACTCTCTGCCGCTATCTGACACTTTCTGAATCTCTCGGACACTCTCTGAATCTCTCTGAAACTCTCCGACACTCTGTGACACTCTCTGAAACTTTCTGGCACTCTCTGACACTCTCTGGAGATCTCTGAAACTCTCTGAAAATCTCTGACACTCACTGAATCTCTCTGACACACACTGAAACTCTGTGGCACTCACTGACACTCTCTGAAGATCTCTGAAACACTCTGAAAATCTCTGACACTCTCTGAAACTCAGTGACACTCTCTGAAACACTCTGACACTCTCTGATACTCTCCGGCACACTCAGAAACTGTCAGCAACTCTCAGGCACTCTCTGACACACTCAGAAGTTCTCTGAAACTCTCTGACACTCTCTGAAACCCTCTGACACTCTCTGACACTCTCTGAAACTCTTTGACACTCTTTGACACTCTCAGACACTATCTGACTCTCTCTGAATCTCTCTGACACTCTCTGACACTCCCTGACACTCTCTGAAGCTTTCTGAAACTCTCTGACACTCTGTGACACTCTCTGAAACTCTCTGAAACTCTCGGACACTCTCTGAAACTTTCTGACACTCTCTGAAACTCTCTGAAACTCTTTGTAACTCTCTGACACTCTCAGAAACTCTCAGAAGCTCTCTGAAACTCTCTGACACTCTCTGACACTCTCTGAAACTCTCAGACACTCTCAGACACTCTCTGACACTCTCTGACACTATCTGAGACTCTCTGAAACTCTCTGACACTCTCTGAAACTCTCTGACACTCTCTGACACTCTCTGAAACTCTCTGACACTCTCTGACACTCTCAGACACTCTCTGACACTCTGTGACACTTTCTGAAACTCTCTGACACTATCTGACACTTTCTGAATCTCTCGGACACTCTCTGAATCTCTCTGAAACTCTCCGACACTCTGTGACACTCTCTGAAACTTTCTGGCACTCTCTGACACTCTCTGAAGATCTCTGGCACTCTCTGAAAATCTCTGACACTCTCTGAAACTCTGTGACACTCTCTGAAAGACTCTGACACTCCCTCACAGTCTCAGACACTCTCTGACACTCTCTGACACTTTCTGAAACTCTCTGACACTATCTGACTCTTTCTGAAACTCTCGGACACTCTCTGACACACCCTGCAACTCGATGACACTATGTGACACTCTCTGACACTCTTTGAATCTCTCTGAAACGCTCTGACACTCTGTGACACTCTCTGAAACTCTCTGAAAGTCCCTGACACTCTCTGACTCTCTCTGAAACTTTCTGACACTCTCTGACACTCTCTGAACATCTCTGAAACTCTCTGAAAATCTCTGAAACTCTCTGACACTCTGTGACACTCTCAGATACTCTCTGACTCTCTCAGACACACTCCGACACACTCAGAAACTCTCAGAAACTCTCTGGAACTCTTTGACACTCTCAGAAAGTCTCTGAAACACTCTGACACTCTCTGAAACTCTCTGACACTATCTGACGCTCTCTGACACTCTCTGAAAGTCTGTGACACACTTTGACACTCTCTGACACTCACTGACTCTCTCTGAAACTCTCTGACACTCTCTGAAACTCTCTGACACACTCTGAAACTTTCTGACACACTCTGAAACTCTCTGACGCTCTCTGAAACTCTCTGAAACTCTCTGAAACTCTCTGACACTCTCTGACACTCTCTGAAACTCTCTGAAACTCTCTGACAATCTCTGGCAATCTCAGACACTCTCAGACACTCTCTGAAACTCTCTGAAACTCTCTGACACTATCTGACACTTTCTGAAACTCTCGGACACTCTCTGAATCTCTCTGAAACTCTCCGACACTCAGTCAAACTCTCTGAAACTTTCTCGCACTCTCTGACACGCTCTGAAGATCTCTGAAACTCTCTGAAAATCTCTGACACTCTCTGAAACTCTGTGAAACTCTCTGAAACACTCTGACACTCTCTAACATTCTCAGACACTCTCTGACACTCTCTGACACTTTCTGAAACTCTCTGACAGTATCTGACACTTTCTGAAACTCTCGGACATTCTCTGACACACTCTGCAACTCTGTGTCACTCTGTGACACTCTCTGACACTCTCTGAATCTCTCTGACACTCTCTGACACTCTCTGAAGCTTTCTGAAACTCTCTGACACTCTGTGACACCCTCTGAAACTCTCTGAAACTCTCGGACACTCTCTGAAACTTTCTGACACTCTCTGAAACTCTCTGAAACTCTTTGTAACTCTCTGACACTCTCAGAAACTCTCAGAAGCTCTCTGAAACTCTCTGACACTCTCTGACACTCTCTGAAACTCTCAGACACTCTCAGACACTCTCTGACACTCTCTGACACGATCTGAGACTCTCTGAAACTCTCTGACACTCTCTGAAACTCTCTGACACTCTCTGACACTCTCTGAAACTCTCTGACACTCTCTGACACTCTGAGACACTCTCTGACACTCTGTGACACTTTCTGAAACTCTCTGACACTATCTGACACTTTCTGAATCTCTCGGACACTCTCTGAATCTCTCTGAAACTCTCCGACACTCTGTGACACTCTCTGAAACTTTCTGGCACTCTCTGACACTCTCTGAAGATCTCTGGCACTCTCTGAAAATCTCTGACACTCTCTGAAACTCTGTGACACTCTCTGAAAGACTCTGACACTCCCTCACAGTCTCAGACACTCTCTGACACTCTCTGACACTTTCTGAAACTCTCTGACACTATCTGACTCTTTCTGAAACTCTCGGACACTCTCTGACACACCCTGCAACTCGATGACACTATGTGACACTCTCTGACACTCTCTGAATCTCTCTGAATCACTCTGACACTCTGTGACACTCTCTGAAACTCTCTGACACACTCTGAAACTTTCTGACACTCTCTGAAACTCTCTGAAGCTCTCTGAAACTCTCTCACACTCTCTGACACTCTCTGAAACTCTCTGAAACTCTCTGACACTCTCTGAAACTCTCTGAAACTCTCTGACAATCTCTGGCACTCTCAGACACTCTCAGAAACTCTCAGACACTCTCTGAAGATCTCTGAAACTGTCAGACACTATCTGACACTTTCTGAATCTCTCGGACACTCTCTGAATCTCTCTGAAACTCTCCGACACTCTGTGACACTCTCTGAAACTTTCTCGCACTCTCTGACACTCTCTGAAGATCTCTGAAACTCTCTGAAAATCTCTGACACTCTCTGAAACTCTGTGAAACTCTCTGATACACTCTGACACACTCTGACATTCTCAGACACTCTCTGACACTCTCTGACACTTTCTGAAACTCTCTGACAGTATCTGACACTTTCTGAAACTCTCGGACACTCTCTGACACACTCTGCAACTCTATGACACTCTGTGACACTCTCTGACACTCTCTGAATCTCTCTGAAACTCTCTGACACTCTGTGACACTCTGTAACTCTCTGAAACTCCCTGACACTCTCTGACACTCTCTGAAATTTTCTGACACTCTCTGACACTCTCTGAACATCTCTGAAACTCTCTGAAAATCTCTGACACTCTCTGACACTCTGTGACACTCTCAGATACTCTCTGACCCCCGCAGACACACTTCGACACACTCAAAAACTCTCAGAAACTCTCTTGCTCTCTCTGACACTCTCAGAAACTCTCTGAAACACTTTGCCACTCTCTGACACTCTCTGACACTCTCTGCAACTCTATGACACTCTGTGACACTCTCTGACACTCTCTGAATCTCTCTGAAACTCTCTGACACTCTGTGACACTCTGAATCTCTCTGAAACTCTCCGACACTCTGTGACACTCTCTGAAACTTTCTCGCACTCTCTGACACTCTCTGAAGATCTCTGAAACTCTCTGAAAATCTCTGACACTCTCTGAAACTCTGTGAAACTCTCTGATACACTCTGACACACTCTGACATTCTCAGACACTCTCTGACACTCTCTGACACTTTCTGAAACTCTCTGACAGTATCTGACACTTTCTGAAACTCTCGGACACTCTCTGACACACTCTGCAACTCTATGACACTCTGTGACACTCTCTGACACTCTCTGAATCTCTCTGAAACTCTCTGACACTCTGTGACACTCTGTAACTCTCTGAAACTCCCTGACACTCTCTGACACTCTCTGAAATTTTCTGACACTCTCTGACACTCTCTGAACATCTCTGAAACTCTCTGAAAATCTCTGACACTCTCTGACACTCTGTGACACTCTCAGATACTCTCTGACCCCCGCAGACACACTTCGACACACTCAAAAACTCTCAGAAACTCTCTTGCTCTCTCTGACACTCTCAGAAACTCTCTGAAACACTTTGCCACTCTCTGACACTCTCTGACACTCTCTGAAACTCTTTGACACTCTTTGACACTCTCAGACACTGTCTGACTCTCTCTGAAACTCTCTGACACTCTCTGACACTCTCTGACACTCTCTGAAACTCTCTGACACTGTCTGACTCCATCTGAAACACTCTGACACTCTCTGACACTCCCTGACACTGTCTGAAGCTCTCTGACACTCTCTGACACTCTCTGACACTCTCTGAAACTCTCTGACAATCTCTGAGACTCTCAGACACTCTCTGAAACATTCTGAAACTCTCTGCCGCTATCTGACACTTTCTGAATCTCTCGGACACTCTCTGAATCTCTCTGAAACTCTCCAACACTCTGTGACACTCTCTGAAACTTTCTGGCACTCTCTGACACTCTCTGGAGATCTCTGAAACTCTCTGAAAATCTCTGACACTCACTGAATCTCTCTGACACACACTGAAACTCTGTGGCACTCACTGACACTCTCTGAAGATCTCTGAAACACTCTGAAAATCTCTGACACTCTCTGAAACTCAGTGACACTCTCTGAAACACTCTGACACTCTCTGACACTCTCCGGCACACTCAGAAACTGTCAGAAACTCTCAGGCACTCTCTGACACACTCAGAAATTCTCTGAAACTCTCTGACACTATCTGACACTTTCTGAATCTCTCGGACACTCTCTGAATCTCTCTGAAACTCTCCGACACTCTGTGACACTCTCTGAAACTTTCTCGCACTCTCTGACACTCTCTGAAGATCTCTGAAACTCTCTGAACATCTCTGACACTCTCTGAAACTCTGTGAAACTCTCTGATACACTCTGACACACTCTGTCATTCTCAGACACTCTCTGACACTCTCTGACACTTTCTGAAACTCTCTGACAGTATCTGACACTTTCTGAAACTCTCGGACACTCTCTGACACACTCTGCAACTCTATGACACTCTGTGACACTCTCTGACACTCTCTGAATCTCTCTGAAACTCTCTGACACTCTGTGACACTCTGTAACTCTCTGAAACTCCCTGACACTCTCTGACACTCTCTGAAATTTTCTGACACTCTCTGACACTCTCTGAACATCTCTGAAACTCTCTGAAAATCTCTGACACTCTCTGACACTCTGCGACACTCTCAGATACTCTCTGACCCCCGCAGACACACTTCGACACACTCAAAAACTCTCAGAAACTCTCTTGCTCTCTCTGACACTCTCAGAAACTCTCTGAAACTCTTTGCCACTCTCTGACACTCTCTGACACTCTCTGAAACTCTTTGACACTCTTTGACACTCTCAGACACTGTCTGACTCTCTCTGAAACTCTCTGACACTCTCTGACACTCTCTGACACTCTCTGAAACTCTCTGACACTGTCTGACTCCATCTGAAACACTCTGACACTCTCTGACACTCCCTGACACTGTCTGAAGCTCTCTGACACTCTCTGACACTCTCTGAAACTCTCTGACAATCTCTGAGACTCTCAGACACTCTCTGAAACATTCTGAAACTCTCTGCCGCTATCTGACACTTTCTGAATCTCTCGGACACTCTCTGAATCTCTCTGAAACTCTCCGACACTCTGTGACACTCTCTGAAACTTTCTGGCACTCTCTGACACTCTCTGGAGATCTCTGAAACTCTCTGAAAATCTCTGACACTCACTGAATCTCTCTGACACACACTGAAACTCTGTGGCACTCACTGACACTCTCTGAAGATCTCTGAAACACTCTGAAAATCTCTGACACTCTCTGAAACTCAGTGACACTCTATGAAACACTCTGACACTCTCTGACACTCTCCGGCACACTCAGAAACTGTCAGAAACTCTCAGGCACTCTCTGACACACTCAGAAATTCTCTAAAACTCTCTGACACTCTCTGAAACCCTCTGACACTCTCTGACACTCTCTGACACTCTCTGAAACTCTTTGACACTCTTTGACACTCTCAGACACTGTCTGACTCTCTCTGAAACTCTCTGACACTCTCTGACACTCTCTGACACTCTCTGAAACTCTCTGACACTGTCTGACTCCATCTGAAACACTCTGACACTCTCTGACACTCCCTGACACTGTCTGAAGCTCTCTGACACTCTCTGACACTCTCTGACACTCTCTGAAACTCTCTGACAATCTCTGAGACTCTCAGACACTCTCTGAAACATTCTGAAACTCTCTGCCGCTATCTGACACTTTCTGAATCTCTCGGACACTCTCTGAATCTCTCTGAAACTCTCCGACACTCTGTGACACTCTCTGAAACTTTCTGGCACTCTCTGACACTCTCTGGAGATCTCTGAAACTCTCTGAAAATCTCTGACACTCACTGAATCTCTCTGACACACACTGAAACTCTGTGGCACTCACTGACACTCTCTGAAGATCTCTGAAACACTCTGAAAATCTCTGACACTCTCTGAAACTCAGTGACACTCTCTGAAACACTCTGACACTCTCTGATACTCTCCGGCACACTCAGAAACTGTCAGCAACTCTCAGGCACTCTCTGACACACTCAGAAGTTCTCTGAAACTCTCTGACACTCTCTGAAACCCTCTGACACTCTCTGACACTCTCTGAAACTCTTTGACACTCTTTGACACTCTCAGACACTATCTGACTCTCTCTGAATCTCTCTGACACTCTCTGACACTCCCTGACACTCTCTGAAGCTTTCTGAAACTCTCTGACACTCTGTGACACTCTCTGAAACTCTCTGAAACTCTCGGACACTCTCTGAAACTTTCTGACACTCTCTGAAACTCTCTGAAACTCTTTGTAACTCTCTGACACTCTCAGAAACTCTCAGAAGCTCTCTGAAACTCTCTGACACTCTCTGACACTCTCTGAAACTCTCAGACACTCTCAGACACTCTCTGACACTCTCTGACACTATCTGAGACTCTCTGAAACTCTCTGACACTCTCTGAAACTCTCTGACACTCTCTGACACTCTCTGAAACTCTCTGACACTCTCTGACACTCTCAGACACTCTCTGACACTCTGTGACACTTTCTGAAACTCTCTGACACTATCTGACACTTTCTGAATCTCTCGGACACTCTCTGAATCTCTCTGAAACTCTCCGACACTCTGTGACACTCTCTGAAACTTTCTGGCACTCTCTGACACTCTCTGAAGATCTCTGGCACTCTCTGAAAATCTCTGACACTCTCTGAAACTCTGTGACACTCTCTGAAAGACTCTGACACTCCCTCACAGTCTCAGACACTCTCTGACACTCTCTGACACTTTCTGAAACTCTCTGACACTATCTGACTCTTTCTGAAACTCTCGGACACTCTCTGACACACCCTGCAACTCGATGACACTATGTGACACTCTCTGACACTCTTTGAATCTCTCTGAAACGCTCTGACACTCTGTGACACTCTCTGAAACTCTCTGAAAGTCCCTGACACTCTCTGACTCTCTCTGAAACTTTCTGACACTCTCTGACACTCTCTGAACATCTCTGAAACTCTCTGAAAATCTCTGAAACTCTCTGACACTCTGTGACACTCTCAGATACTCTCTGACTCTCTCAGACACACTCCGACACACTCAGAAACTCTCAGAAACTCTCTGGAACTCTTTGACACTCTCAGAAAGTCTCTGAAACACTCTGACACTCTCTGAAACTCTCTGACACTATCTGACGCTCTCTGACACTCTCTGAAAGTCTGTGACACACTTTGACACTCTCTGACACTCACTGACTCTCTCTGAAACTCTCTGACACTCTCTGAAACTCTCTGACACACTCTGAAACTTTCTGACACACTCTGAAACTCTCTGACGCTCTCTGAAACTCTCTGAAACTCTCTGAAACTCTCTGACACTCTCTGACACTCTCTGAAACTCTCTGAAACTCTCTGACAATCTCTGGCAATCTCAGACACTCTCAGACACTCTCTGAAACTCTCTGAAACTCTCTGACACTATCTGACACTTTCTGAAACTCTCGGACACTCTCTGAATCTCTCTGAAACTCTCCGACACTCAGTCAAACTCTCTGAAACTTTCTCGCACTCTCTGACACGCTCTGAAGATCTCTGAAACTCTCTGAAAATCTCTGACACTCTCTGAAACTCTGTGAAACTCTCTGAAACACTCTGACACTCTCTAACATTCTCAGACACTCTCTGACACTCTCTGACACTTTCTGAAACTCTCTGACAGTATCTGACACTTTCTGAAACTCTCGGACATTCTCTGACACACTCTGCAACTCTGTGTCACTCTGTGACACTCTCTGACACTCTCTGAATCTCTCTGACACTCTCTGACACTCTCTGAAGCTTTCTGAAACTCTCTGACACTCTGTGACACCCTCTGAAACTCTCTGAAACTCTCGGACACTCTCTGAAACTTTCTGACACTCTCTGAAACTCTCTGAAACTCTTTGTAACTCTCTGACACTCTCAGAAACTCTCAGAAGCTCTCTGAAACTCTCTGACACTCTCTGACACTCTCTGAAACTCTCAGACACTCTCAGACACTCTCTGACACTCTCTGACACGATCTGAGACTCTCTGAAACTCTCTGACACTCTCTGAAACTCTCTGACACTCTCTGACACTCTCTGAAACTCTCTGACACTCTCTGACACTCTGAGACACTCTCTGACACTCTGTGACACTTTCTGAAACTCTCTGACACTATCTGACACTTTCTGAATCTCTCGGACACTCTCTGAATCTCTCTGAAACTCTCCGACACTCTGTGACACTCTCTGAAACTTTCTGGCACTCTCTGACACTCTCTGAAGATCTCTGGCACTCTCTGAAAATCTCTGACACTCTCTGAAACTCTGTGACACTCTCTGAAAGACTCTGACACTCCCTCACAGTCTCAGACACTCTCTGACACTCTCTGACACTTTCTGAAACTCTCTGACACTATCTGACTCTTTCTGAAACTCTCGGACACTCTCTGACACACCCTGCAACTCGATGACACTATGTGACACTCTCTGACACTCTCTGAATCTCTCTGAATCACTCTGACACTCTGTGACACTCTCTGAAACTCTCTGACACACTCTGAAACTTTCTGACACTCTCTGAAACTCTCTGAAGCTCTCTGAAACTCTCTCACACTCTCTGACACTCTCTGAAACTCTCTGAAACTCTCTGACACTCTCTGAAACTCTCTGAAACTCTCTGACAATCTCTGGCACTCTCAGACACTCTCAGAAACTCTCAGACACTCTCTGAAGATCTCTGAAACTGTCAGACACTATCTGACACTTTCTGAATCTCTCGGACACTCTCTGAATCTCTCTGAAACTCTCCGACACTCTGTGACACTCTCTGAAACTTTCTCGCACTCTCTGACACTCTCTGAAGATCTCTGAAACTCTCTGAAAATCTCTGACACTCTCTGAAACTCTGTGAAACTCTCTGATACACTCTGACACACTCTGACATTCTCAGACACTCTCTGACACTCTCTGACACTTTCTGAAACTCTCTGACAGTATCTGACACTTTCTGAAACTCTCGGACACTCTCTGACACACTCTGCAACTCTATGACACTCTGTGACACTCTCTGACACTCTCTGAATCTCTCTGAAACTCTCTGACACTCTGTGACACTCTGTAACTCTCTGAAACTCCCTGACACTCTCTGACACTCTCTGAAATTTTCTGACACTCTCTGACACTCTCTGAACATCTCTGAAACTCTCTGAAAATCTCTGACACTCTCTGACACTCTGTGACACTCTCAGATACTCTCTGACCCCCGCAGACACACTTCGACACACTCAAAAACTCTCAGAAACTCTCTTGCTCTCTCTGACACTCTCAGAAACTCTCTGAAACACTTTGCCACTCTCTGACACTCTCTGACACTCTCTGAAACTCTTTGACACTCTTTGACACTCTCAGACACTGTCTGACTCTCTCTGAAACTCTCTGACACTCTCTGACACTCTCTGAAACTCTCTGACACTGTCTGACTCCATCTGAAACACTCTGACACTCTCTGACACTCCCTGACACTGTCTGAAGCTCTCTGACACTCTCTGACACTCTCTGAAACTCTCTGACAATCTCTGAGACTCTCAGACACTCTCTGAAACATTCTGAAACTCTCTGCCGCTATCTGACACTTTCTGAATCTCTCGGACACTCTCTGAATCTCTCTGAAACTCTCCGACACTCTGTGACACTCTCTGAAACTTTCTGGCACTCTCTGACACTCTCTGGAGATCTCTGAAACTCTCTGAAAATCTCTGACACTCACTGAATCTCTCTGACACACACTGAAACTCTGTGGCACTCACTGACACTCTCTGAAGATCTCTGAAACACTCTGAAAATCTCTGACACTCTCTGAAACTCAGTGACAGTCTCTGAAACACTCTGACACTCTCTGACACTCTCCGGCACACTCAGAAACTGTCAGAAACTCTCAGGCACTCTCTGGCACACTCAGAAATTCTCTGAAACTCTCTGACACTATCTGACACTTTCTGAATCTCTCGGACACTCTCTGAATCTCTCTGAAACTCTCCGACACTCTGTGACACTCTCTGAAACTTTCTCGCACTCTCTGACACTCTCTGAAGATCTCTGAAACTCTCTGAAAATCTCTGACACTCTCTGAAACTCTGTGAAACTCTCTGATACACTCTGACACACTCTGTCATTCTCAGACACTCTCTGACACTCTCTGACACTTTCTGAAACTCTCTGACAGTATCTGACACTTTCTGAAACTCTCGGACACTCTCTGACACACTCTGCAACTCTATGACACTCTGTGACACTCTCTGACACTCTCTGAATCTCTCTGAAACTCTCTGACACTCTGTGACACTCTGTAACTCTCTGAAACTCCCTGACACTCTCTGACACTCTCTGAAATTTTCTGACACTCTCTGACACTCTCTGAACATCTCTGAAACTCTCTGAAAATCTCTGACACTCTCTGACACTCTGTGACACTCTCAGATACTCTCTGACCCCCGCAGACACACTTCGACACACTCAAAAACTCTCAGAAACTCTCTTGCTCTCTCTGACACTCTCAGAAACTCTCTGAAACTCTTTGACACTCTTTGACACTCTCAGACACTGTCTGACTCTCTCTGAAACTCTCTGACACTCTCTGACACTCTCTGAAACTCTCTGACACTGTCTGACTCCATCTGAAACACTCTGACACTCTCTGACACTCCCTGACACTGTCTGAAGCTCTCTGACACTCTCTGACACTCTCTGAAACTCTCTGACAATCTCTGAGACTCTCAGACACTCTCTGAAACATTCTGAAACTCTCTGCCGCTATCTGACACTTTCTGAATCTCTCGGACACTCTCTGAATCTCTCTGAAACTCTCCGACACTCTGTGACACTCTCTGAAACTTTCTGGCACTCTCTGACACTCTCTGGAGATCTCTGAAACTCTCTGAAAATCTCTGACACTCACTGAATCTCTCTGACACACACTGAAACTCTGTGGCACTCACTGACACTCTCTGAAGATCTCTGAAACACTCTGAAAATCTCTGACACTCTCTGAAACTCAGTGACACTCTATGAAACACTCTGACACTCTCTGACACTCTCCGGCACACTCAGAAACTGTCAGAAACTCTCAGGCACTCTCTGACACACTCAGAAATTCTCTGAAACTCTCTGACACTCTCTGAAACCCTCTGACACTCTCTGACACTCTCTGACACTCTCTGAAACTCTTTGACACTCTTTGACACTCTCAGACACTATCTGACTCTCTCTGAATCTCTCTGACACTCTCTGACACTCCCTGACACTCTCTGAAGCTTTCTGAAACTCTCTGACACTCTGTGACACCCTCTGAAACTCTCTGAAACTCTCGGACACTCTCTGAAACCTTCTGACACTCTCTGAAACTCTCTGAAACTCTTTGTAACTCTCTGACACTCTCAGAAACTCTCAGAAGCTCTCTGAAACTCTCTGACACTCTCTGACACTCTCTGAAACTCTCAGACACTCTCAGACACTCTCTGACACTCTCTGACACTATCTGAGACTCTCTGAAACTCTCTGACACTCTCTGAAACTCTCTGACACTCTCTGACACTCTCTGAAACTCTCTGACACTCTCTGACACTCTCAGACACTCTCTGACACTCTGTGACACTTTCTGAAACTCTCTGACACTATCTGACACTTTCTGAATCTCTCGGACACTCTCTGAATCTCTCTGAAACTCTCCGACACTCTGTGACACTCTCTGAAACTTTCTGGCACTCTCTGACACTCTCTGAAGATCTCTGGCACTCTCTGAAAATCTCTGACACTCTCTGAAACTCTGTGACACTCTCTGAAAGACTCTGACACTCCCTCACAGTCTCAGACACTCTCTGACACTCTCTGACACTTTCTGAAACTCTCTGACACTATCTGACTCTTTCTGAAACTCTCGGACACTCTCTGACACACCCTGCAACTCGATGACACTATGTGACACTCTCTGACACTCTCTGAATCTCTCTGAATCACTCTGACACTCTGTGACACTCTCTGAAACTCTCTGACACACTCTGAAACTTTCTGACACTCTCTGAAACTCTCTGAAGCTCTCTGAAACTCTCTCACACTCTCTGACACTCTCTGAAACTCTCTGAAACTCTCTGACACTCTCTGAAACTCTCTGAAACTCTCTGACAATCTCTGGCACTCTCAGACACTCTCAGAAACTCTCAGACACTCTCTGAAGATCTCTGAAACTGTCAGACACTATCTGACACTTTCTGAATCTCTCGGACACTCTCTGAATCTCTCTGAAACTCTCCGACACTCTGTGACACTCTCTGAAACTTTCTCGCACTCTCTGACACTCTCTGAAGATCTCTGAAACTCTCTGAAAATCTCTGACACTCTCTGAAACTCTGTGAAACTCTCTGATACACTCTGACACACTCTGACATTCTCAGACACTCTCTGACACTCTCTGACACTTTCTGAAACTCTCTGACAGTATCTGACACTTTCTGAAACTCTCGGACACTCTCTGACACACTCTGCAACTCTATGACACTCTGTGACACTCTCTGACACTCTCTGAATCTCTCTGAAACTCTCTGACACTCTGTGACACTCTGTAACTCTCTGAAACTCCCTGACACTCTCTGACACTCTCTGAAATTTTCTGACACTCTCTGACACTCTCTGAACATCTCTGAAACTCTCTGAAAATCTCTGACACTCTCTGACACTCTGTGACACTCTCAGATACTCTCTGACCCCCGCAGACACACTTCGACACACTCAAAAATTCTCAGAAACTCTCTTGCTCTCTCTGACACTCTCAGAAACTCTCTGAAACACTTTGCCACTCTCTGACACTCTCTGACACTCTCTGAAACTCTTTGACACTCTTTGACACTCTCAGACACTGTCTGACTCTCTCTGAAACTCTCTGACACTCTCTGACACTCTCTGAAACTCTCTGACACTGTCTGACTCCATCTGAAACACTCTGACACTCTCTGACACTCCCTGACACTGTCTGAAGCTCTCTGACACTCTCTGACACTCTCTGACACTCTCTGAAACTCTCTGACAATCTCTGAGACTCTCAGACACTCTCTGAAACATTCTGAAACTCTCTGCCGCTATCTGACACTTTCTGAATCTCTCGGACACTCTCTGAATCTCTCTGAAACTCTGCGACACTCTGTGACACTCTCTGAAACTTTCTGGCACTCTCTGACACTCTCTGGAGATCTCTGAAACTCTCTGAAAATCTCTGACACTCACTGAATCTCTCTGACACACACTGGAACTCTGTGGCACTCACTGACACTCTCTGAAGATCTCTGAAACACTCTGAAAATCTCTGACACTCTCTGAAACTCAGTGACACTCTCTGAAACACTCTGACACTCTCTGACACTCTCCGGCACACTCAGAAACTGTCAGAAAATCTCAGGCACTCTCTGACACACTCAGAAATTCTCTGAAACTCTCTGACACTCTCTGAAACCCTCTGACACTCTCTGACACTCTCTGACACTCTCTGAAACTCTTTGACACTCTTTGACACTCTCAGACACTATCTGACTCTCTCTGAATCTCTCTGACACTCTCTGACACTCCCTGACACTCTCTGAAGCTTTCTGAAACACTCTGACACTCTGTGACACTCTCTGAAACTCTCGGACACTCTCTGAAACTTTCTGACACTCTCTGAAACTCTTTGTAACTCTCTGACACTCTCAGAAACTCTCAGAAGCTCTCTGAAACTCTCTGACACTCTCTGACACTCTCTGAAACTCTCAGACACTCTCAGACACTCTCTGACACTCTCTGACACTATCTGAGACTCTCTGAAACTCTCTGACACTCTCTGAAACTCTCTGACACTCTCTGACACTCTCTGAAACTCTCTGACACTCTCTGACACTCTCAGACACTCTCTGACACTCTGTGACACTTTCTGAAACTCTCTGACACTATCTGACACTTTCTGAATCTCTCGGACACTCTCTGAATCTCTCTGAAACTCTCCGACACTCTGTGACACTCTCTGAAACTTTCTGGCAGTCTCTGACACTCTCTGAAGATCTCTGGCACTCTCTGAAAATCTCTGACACTCTCTGAAACTCTGTGACACTCTCTGAAAGACTCTGACACTCCCTCACAGTCTCAGACACTCTCTGACACTCTCTGACACTTTCTGAAACTCTCTGACACTATCTGACTCTTTCTGAAACTCTCGGACACTCTCTGACACACCCTGCAACTCGATGACACTATGTGACACTCTCTGACACTCTTTGAATCTCTCTGAAACGCTCTGACACTCTGTGACACTCTCTGAAACTCTTTGAAAGTCCCTGACACTCTCTGACTCTCTCTGAAACTTTCTGACACTCTCTGACACTCTCTGAACATCTCTGAAACTCTCTGAAAATCTCTGAAACTCTCTGACACTCTGTGACACTCTCAGATACTCTCTGACTCTCTCAGACACACTCCGACACACTCAGAAACTCTCAGAAACTCTCTGGAACTCTTTGACACTCTCAGAAAGTCTCTGAAACACTCTGACACTCTCTGAAACTCTCTGACACTATCTGACGCTCTCTGACACTCTCTGAAAGTCTGTGACACACTTTGACACTCTCTGACACTCACTGACTCTCTCTGAAACTCTCTGACACTCTCTGAAACTCTCTGACACACTCTGAAACTTTCTGACACACTCTGAAACTCTCTGACGCTCTCTGAAACTCTCTGAAACTCTCTGAAACTCTCTGACACTCTCTGACACTCTCTGAAACTCTCTGAAACTCTCTGACACTCTCGGACACTCTCTGAAACTCTCTGACAATCTCTGGCAATCTCAGACACTCTCAGACACTCTCTGAAACTCTCTGAAACTCTCTGACACTATCTGACACTTTCTGAAACTCTCGGACACTCTCTGAATCTCTCTGAAACTCTCCGACACTCAGTCAAACTCTCTGAAACTTTCTCACACTCTCTGACACTCTCTGAAGATCTCTGAAACTCTCTGAAAATCTCTGACACTCTCTGAAACTCTCTGAAACACTCTGACACTCTCTGACATTCTCAGACACTCTCTGACACTCTCTGACACTTTCTGAAACTCTCTGACAGTATCTGACACTTTCTGAAACTCTCGGACACTCTCTGACACACTCTGCAACTCTGTGTCACTCTGTGACACTCTCTGACACTCTCTGAATCTCTCTGACACTCTCTGACACTCTCTGAAACTTTCTGACACTCTCTGATACTCTCTGAACATCTCTGAAACTCTCTGAAAATCTCTGACACTCTCTGACACTTTGTGACACTCTCAGATACTCTCTGACTCCCGCAGACACACTTCGACACACTCAGGAACTCTCAGAAACTCTCTGGCACTATCTGACTTTCTCAGAAACTCTCTGAAACTCTTTGACACTCTCTGAAACTCTCTGACACTCTCTGACACTCCCTGACACTCTCTGAAACTCTCTGACACTCTCTGAAACTCTTTGACACTCTTTGACAATCTCAGACACTGTCTGACTCTATCTGAAACTCTCTGACACTCTCTGACACTCCCTGACACTGTCTGAAGCTCTCTGACACTCTCTGACACTCTCTAAAACTCTCTGAAACTCTCTGACACTCTCTGACACTCTCTGAAACTCTCTGACACTATCTGACACTTTCTGAATCTCTCGGACACTCTCTGAATCTCTCTGAAACTCTCCGACACTCTGTGACACTCTCTGAAACTTTCTGGCACCCTCTGACACTCTCTGAAGATCTCTGAAACTCTCTGAAAATCTCTGACACGCTCTGAAACTCTCTGACACTCACTGACACTCTGTGGCACTCACCGACACTCTCTGAAGATCTCTGAAACTCTCTGAAAATCTCCGACACTCTCTGACACTCCCTGACACTCTCTGAAACTCTCTGACACTCTCTGAAACTCTTTGACACTCTTTGACAATCTCAGACACTGTCTGACTCTATCTGAAACTCTCTGACACTCTCTGACACTCCCTGACACTGTCTGAAGCTCTCTGACACTCTCTGACCCTCTCTGAAACTCTCTGAAACTCTCTGACACTCTCTGACACTCTCTGACTCTCTCTGACACTATCTGACACTTTCTGAATCTCTCGGACACTCTCTGAATCTCTCTGAAACTCTCCGACACTCTGTGACACTCTCTGAAACTTTCTGGCACCCTCTGACACTCTCTGAAGATCTCTGAAACTCTCTGAAAATCTCTGACACGCTCTGAAACTCTCTGACACTCACTGACACTCTGTGGCACTCACCGACACTCTCTGAAGATCTCTGAAACTCTCTGAAAATCTCTGACACTCTCTGAAACTCTGTGACACTCTCTGAAACACTCTGACAATCTCTGACACTCTCCGGCACACTCAGAAATTGTCAGAAACTCTCAGGCACTCTCTGACACTCTCAGAAATTCTCTGAAACTCTCTGACACTCTCTGAAACCCTCCGGCACTCTCGGACACTCTCTGAAACTCTCTGAAACTCTTTGAGACTCTTTGACACTCTCAGACACTGTCTGACTCTCTCTGAAACTCTCTGAAACTCTCTGACACTCTCTGACACTCCCTGACACTCTCTGAAGCTTTCTGAAACTCTCTGACACTCTGTGACACCCTCTGAAACTCTCTGAAACTCCCGGACAATCTCTGAAACTTTCTGACACTCTCTGAAACTCTCTGAAACTGTTTGTAACTGTCTGACACTCTCAGAAACTCTCAGAAGCTCACTGAAACTCTCTGACACTCTCTGAAACTCTCAGACACTCTCAGACACTCTCTGACACTCTCTGAAACTATCTGAGACTCTCTGAAACTCTCTGACACTCTCTGAAATTCTCTGAAACTCTGTGACACTCTCTGAAACTCTCTGGCACTCCCTGACACTCTCTGAAGATCTCTGGCACTCTCTGAAAATCTCTGACACTCTCTGAAACTCTGTGACACTCTCTGAAAGACTCTGACACTCTCTTACACTCTCAGACACTCTCTGACACTCTCTGACACTTTCTGAAACTCTCTGCCACTCTCTGAAACTCTGTGACACTCTCTGAAAGACTCTGACACTCTCTTACACTCTCAGACACTCTCTGACACTCTCTGACACTTTCTGAAACTCTCTGACACTATCTGACTCTTTCTGAAACTCTCGGACACTCTCTGACACACTCTGCAACTCTATGACACTCTGTGACACTCTCTGACACTCTCTGAATCTCTCTGAAAAGCTCTGAAGCTCTGCGACACTCTCTGAAACTCTCTGAAACTCCCTGACACTCTCTGCCTCTCTCTGAAACTTTCTGACACTCTCTGACACTCTCTGAACATCTCTGAAACTCTCTGAAAATCTCTGACACTCTCTGAAACTCTGTGACACGCTCAGATACTCTCTGACTCTCTCAGACACACTCCGACACACTCAGAAACTCTCAGAAACCCTCTGGAACTCTCTGACACTCTCAGAAAGTCTGTGACACACTTTGACACTCTCTGACACTCACTGACTCTCTCTGAAACTCTCTGAAACTCTCTGACACACTCTGAAACTTTCTGACACACTCTGAAACTCTCTGACGCTCTCTGAAACTCTCTGAAACTCTCTGAAACTCTCTGACACTCTCTGACACTCTCTGAAACTCTCTGAAACTCTCTGACACTCTCGGACACTCTCTGAAACTCTCTGACAATCTCTGGCAATCTCAGACACTCTCAGACACTCTCTGAAACTCTCTGAAACTCTCTGACACTATCTGACACTTTCTGAAACTCTCGGACACTCTCTGAATCTCTCTGAAACTCTCCGACACTCAGTCAAACTCTCTGAAACTTTCTCGCACTCTCTGACACTCTCTGAAGATCTCTGAAACTCTCTGAAAATCTCTGACACTCTCTGAAACTCTGTGAAACTCTCTGAAACACTCTGACACTCTCTGACATTCTCAGACACTCTCTGACACTCTCTGACACTTTCTGAAACTCTCTGACAGTATCTGACACTTTCTGAAACTCTCGGACACTCTCTGACACACTCTGCAACTCTGTGTCACTCTGTGACACTCTCTGACACTCTCTGAATCTCTCTGACAC
Organism: Heterodontus francisci; assembly: GCF_036365525.1. Classification (NCBI taxonomy): domain Eukaryota; kingdom Metazoa; phylum Chordata; class Chondrichthyes; order Heterodontiformes; family Heterodontidae; genus Heterodontus; species Heterodontus francisci. The sequence continues at coordinate 36,753,412 of NC_090412.1, read as the reverse complement.
TCTCTGACACTCTCTGAAACTTTCTGACACTCTCTGATACTCTCTGAACATCTCTGAAACTCTCTGAAAATCTCTGACACTCTCTGACACTTTGTGACACTCTCAGATACTCTCTGACTCCCGCAGACACACTTCGACACACTCAGGAACTCTCAGAAACTCTCTGGCACTATCTGACTTTCTCAGAAACTCTCTGCAACTGTTTGACACTCTCTGAAACTCTCTGAAACTCTCTGACACTCTCTGACACTCCCTGACACTCTCTGAAACTCTCTGACACTCTCTGAAACTCTTTGACACTCTTTGACAATCTCAGACACTGTCTGACTCTATCTGAAACTCTCTGACACTCTCTGACACTCCCTGACACTGTCTGAAGCTCTCTGACACTCTCTGACACTCTCTAAAACTCTCTGAAACTCTCTGACACTCTCTGACACTCTCTGAAACTCTCTGACACTATCTGACACTTTCTGAATCTCTCGGACACTCTCTGAATCTCTCTGAAACTCTCCGACACTCTGTGACACTCTCTGAAACTTTCTGGCACCCTCTGACACTCTCTGAAGATCTCTGAAACTCTCTGAAAATCTCTGACACGCTCTGAAACTCTCTGACACTCACTGACACTCTGTGGCACTCACCGACACTCTCTGAAGATCTCTGAAACTCTCTGAAAATCTCCGACACTCTCTGACACTCCCTGACACTCTCTGAAACTCTCTGACACTCTCTGAAACTCTTTGACACTCTTTGACAATCTCAGACACTGTCTGACTCTATCTGAAACTCTCTGACACTCTCTGACACTCCCTGACACTGTCTGAAGCTCTCTGACACTCTCTGACCCTCTCTGAAACTCTCTGAAACTCTCTGACACTCTCTGACACTCTCTGACTCTCTCTGACACTATCTGACACTTTCTGAATCTCTCGGACACTCTCTGAATCTCTCTGAAACTCTCCGACACTCTGTGACACTCTCTGAAACTTTCTGGCACCCTCTGACACTCTCTGAAGATCTCTGAAACTCTCTGAAAATCTCTGACACGCTCTGAAACTCTCTGACACTCACTGACACTCTGTGGCACTCACCGACACTCTCTGAAGATCTCTGAAACTCTCTGAAAATCTCTGACACTCTCTGAAACTCTGTGACACTCTCTGAAACACTCTGACAATCTCTGACACTCTCCGGCACACTCAGAAATTGTCAGAACTCTCAGGCACTCTCTGACACTCTCAGAAATTCTCTGAAACTCTCTGACACTCTCTGAAACCCTCCGGCACTCTCGGACACTCTCTGAAACTCTCTGAAACTCTTTGAGACTCTTTGACACTCTCAGACACTGTCTGACTCTCTCTGAAACTCTCTGAAACTCTCTGACACTCTCTGACACTCCCTTACACTCTCTGAAACTCTCTGAAACTCTCTGACACTCTCTGACACTCCCTGACACTCTCTGAAACTCTCTGACACTCTCTGAAACTCTTTGACACTCTTTGACAATCTCAGACACTGTCTGACTCTATCTGAAACTCTCTGACACTCTCTGACACTCCCTGACACTGTCTGAAGCTCTCTGACACTCTCTGACACTCTCTGAAACTCTCTGACACTCTCTGACACTCTCTGAAACTCTCAGACACTCTCAGACACTCTCTGACACTCTCTGACACTATCTGAGACTCTCTGAAACTCTCTGACACTCTCTGAAACTCTCTGACACTCTCTGACACTCTCTGAAACTCTCTGACACTCTCTGACACTCTCAGACACTCTCTGACTCTCTGTGACACTTTCTGAAACTCTCTGACACTATCTGACACTTTCTGAATCTCTCGGACACTCTCTGAATCTCTCTGAAACTCTCTGAAAATCTCTGAAACTCTCTGACACTCTGTGACACTCTCAGATACTCTCTGACTCTCTCAGACACACTCCGACACACTCAGAAACTCTCAGAAACTCTCTGGAACTCTTTGACACTCTCAGAAAGTCTCTGAAACACTCTGACACTCTCTGAAACTCTCTGACACTATCTGACGCTTTCTGACACTCTCTGAATGTCTGTGACACACTTTGACACTCTCTGACACTCACTGACTCTCTCTGAAACTCTCTGACACTCTCTGAAACTCTCTGAAACTGTCTGAAACTCTCTGACAATCTCTGACACTCTCTGAATCACTCTGACACTCTCTGAAACTCTGTGACACTCTCTGAAAGACTCTGACACTCCCTCACAGTCTCAGACACTCTCTGACACTCTCTGACACTTTCTGAAACTCTCTGACACTATCTGACTCTTTCTGAAACTCTCGGACACTCTCTGACACACCCTGCAACTCGATGACACTATGTGACACTCTCTGACACTCTTTGAATCTCTCTGAAACGCTCTGACACTCTGTGACACTCTCTGAAACTCTCTGAAAGTCCCTGACACTCTCTGACTCTCTCTGAAACTTTCTGACACTCTCTGACACTCTCTGAACATCTCTGAAACTCTCTGAAAATCTCTGAAACTCTCTGACACTCTGTGACACTCTCAGATACTCTCTGACTCTCTCAGACACACTCCGACACACTCAGAAACTCTCAGAAACTCTCTGGAACTCTTTGACACTCTCAGAAAGTCTCTGAAACACTCTGACACTCTCTGAAACTCTCTGACACTATCTGACGCTCTCTGACACTCTCCGAAAGTCTGTGACACACTTTGACACTCTCTGACACTCACTGACTCTCTCTGAAACTCTCTGACACTCTCTGAAACTCTCTGACACACTCTGAAACTTTCTGACACACTCTGAAACTCTCTGACGCTCTCTGAAACTCTCTGAAACTCTCTGACACTCTCTGACACTCTCTGAAACTCTCTGAAACTCTCTGACACTCTCGGACACTCTCTGAAACTCTCTGACAATCTCTGGCAATCTCAGACACTCTCAGACACTCTCTGAAACTCTCTGAAACTCTCTGACACTATCTGACACTTTCTGAAACTCTCGGACACTCTCTGAATCTCTCTGAAACTCTCCGACACTCAGTCAAACTCTCTGAAACTTTCTCGCACTCTCTGACACTCTCTGAAGATCTCTGAAACTCTCTGAAAATCTCTGACACTCTCTGAAACTCTGTGAAACTCTCTGAAACACTCTGACACTCTCTGACATTCTCAGACACTCTGTGACACTCTCTGACACTCTCTGAATCTCTCTGACACTCTCTGACACTCTCTGAAACTTTCTGACACTCTCTGATACTCTCTGAACATCTCTGAAACTCTCTGAAAATCTCTGACACTCTCTGACACTTTGTGACACTCTCAGATACTCTCTGACTCCCGCAGACACACTTCGACACACTCAGGAACTCTCAGAAACTCTCTGGCACTATCTGACTTTCTCAGAAACTCTCTGAAACTCTTTGACACTCTCTGAAACTCTCTGAAACTCTCTGACACTCTCTGACACTCCCTGACACTCTCTGAAACTCTCTGACACTCTCTGAAACTCTTTGACACTCTTTGACAATCTCAGACACTGTCTGACTCTATCTGAAACTCTCTGACACTCTCTGACACTCCCTGACACTGTCTGAAGCTCTCTGACACTCTCTGACACTCTCTGAAACTCTCTGAAACTCTCTGAGACTCTCTGACACTCTCTGAAACTCTCTGACACTATCTGACACTTTCTGAATCTCTCGGACACTCTCTGAATCTCTCTGAAACTCTCCGACACTCTGTGACACTCTCTGAAACTTTCTGGCACCCTCTGACACTCTCTGAAACTCTCTGAAACTCTTTGAGACTCTTTGACACTCTCAGACACTGTCTGACTCTCTCTGAAACTCTCTGAAACTCTCTGACACTCTCTGACACTCCCTTACACTCTCTGAAACTCTCTGAAACTCTCTGATACTCTCTGACACTCCCTGACACTCTCTGAAACTCTCTGACACTCTCTGAAACTCTTTGACACTCTTTGACAATCTCAGACACTGTCTGACTCTATCTGAAACTCTCTGACACTCTCTGACACTCCCTGACACTGTCTGAAGCTCTCTGACACTCTCTGACACTCTCTGAAACTCTCTGACACTCTCTGACACTCTCTGAAACTCTCAGACACTCTCAGACACTCTCTGACACTCTCTGACACTATCTGAGACTCTCTGAAACTCTCTGACACTCTCTGAAACTCTCTGACACTCTCTGACACTCTCTGAAACTCTCTGACACTCTCTGACACTCTCAGACACTCTCTGACTCTCTGTGACACTTTCTGAAACTCTCTGACACTATCTGACACTTTCTGAATCTCTCGGACACTCTCTGAATCTCTCTGAAACTCTCTGAAAATCTCTGAAACTCTCTGACACTCTGTGACACTCTCAGATACTCTCTGACTCTCTCAGACACACTCCGACACACTCAGAAACTCTCAGAAACTCTCTGGAACTCTTTGACACTCTCAGAAAGTCTCTGAAACACTCTGACACTCTCTGAAACTCTCTGACACTATCTGACGCTTTCTGACACTCTCTGAATGTCTGTGACACACTTTGACACTCTCTGACACTCACTGACTCTCTCTGAAACTCTCTGACACTCTCTGAAACTCTCTGAAACTGTCTGAAACTCTCTGACAATCTCTGACACTCTCTGAATCACTCTGACACTCTCTGAAACTCTGTGACACTCTCTGAAAGACTCTGACACTCCCTCACAGTCTCAGACACTCTCTGACACTCTCTGACACTTTCTGAAACTCTCTGACACTATCTGACTCTTTCTGAAACTCTCGGACACTCTCTGACACACCCTGCAACTCGATGACACTATGTGACACTCTCTGACACTCTTTGAATCTCTCTGAAACGCTCTGACACTCTGTGACACTCTCTGAAACTCTCTGAAAGTCCCTGACACTCTCTGACTCTCTCTGAAACTTTCTGACACTCTCTGACACTCTCTGAACATCTCTGAAACTCTCTGAAAATCTCTGAAACTCTCTGACACTCTGTGACACTCTCAGATACTCTCTGACTCTCTCAGACACACTCCGACACACTCAGAAACTCTCAGAAACTCTCTGGAACTCTTTGACACTCTCAGAAAGTCTCTGAAACACTCTGACACTCTCTGAAACTCTCTGACACTATCTGACGCTCTCTGACACTCTCCGAAAGTCTGTGACACACTTTGACACTCTCTGACACTCACTGACTCTCTCTGAAACTCTCTGACACTCTCTGAAACTCTCTGACACACTCTGAAACTTTCTGACACACTCTGAAACTCTCTGACGCTCTCTGAAACTCTCTGAAACTCTCTGACACTCTCTGACACTCTCTGAAACTCTCTGAAACTCTCTGACACTCTCGGACACTCTCTGAAACTCTCTGACAATCTCTGGCAATCTCAGACACTCTCAGACACTCTCTGAAACTCTCTGAAACTCTCTGACACTATCTGACACTTTCTGAAACTCTCGGACACTCTCTGAATCTCTCTGAAACTCTCCGACACTCAGTCAAACTCTCTGAAACTTTCTCGCACTCTCTGACACTCTCTGAAGATCTCTGAAACTCTCTGAAAATCTCTGACACTCTCTGAAACTCTGTGAAACTCTCTGAAACACTCTGACACTCTCTGACATTCTCAGACACTCTGTGACACTCTCTGACACTCTCTGAATCTCTCTGACACTCTCTGACACTCTCTGAAACTTTCTGACACTCTCTGATACTCTCTGAACATCTCTGAAACTCTCTGAAAATCTCTGACACTCTCTGACACTTTGTGACACTCTCAGATACTCTCTGACTCCCGCAGACACACTTCGACACACTCAGGAACTCTCAGAAACTCTCTGGCACTATCTGACTTTCTCAGAAACTCTCTGAAACTCTTTGACACTCTCTGAAACTCTCTGAAACTCTCTGACACTCTCTGACACTCCCTGACACTCTCTGAAACTCTCTGACACTCTCTGAAACTCTTTGACACTCTTTGACAATCTCAGACACTGTCTGACTCTATCTGAAACTCTCTGACACTCTCTGACACTCCCTGACACTGTCTGAAGCTCTCTGACACTCTCTGACACTCTCTGAAACTCTCTGAAACTCTCTGAGACTCTCTGACACTCTCTGAAACTCTCTGACACTATCTGACACTTTCTGAATCTCTCGGACACTCTCTGAATCTCTCTGAAACTCTCCGACACTCTGTGACACTCTCTGAAACTTTCTGGCACCCTCTGACACTCTCTGAAGATCTCTGAAACTCTCTGAAAATCTCTGACACGCTCTGAAACTCTCTGACACTCACTGACACTCTGTGGCACTCACCGACACTCTCTGAAGATCTCTGAAACTCTCTGAAAATCTCCGACACTCTCTGACACTCCCTGACACTCTCTGAAACTCTCTGACACTCTCTGAAACTCTTTGACACTCTTTGACAATCTCAGACACTGTCTGACTCTATCTGAAACTCTCTGACACTCTCTGACACTCCCTGACACTGTCTGAAGCTCTCTGACACTCTCTGACCCTCTCTGAAACTCTCTGAAACTCTCTGACACTCTCTGACACTCTCTGACTCTCTCTGACACTATCTGACACTTTCTGAATCTCTCGGACACTCTCTGAATCTCTCTGAAACTCTCCGACACTCTGTGACACTCTCTGAAACTTTCTGGCACCCTCTGACACTCTCTGAAGATCTCTGAAACTCTCTGAAAATCTCTGACAAGCTCTGAAACTCTCTGACACTCACTGACACTCTGTGGCACTCACCGACACTCTCTGAAGATCTCTGAAACTCTCTGAAAATCTCTGACACTCTCTGAAACTCTGTGACACTCTCTGAAACACTCTGACAATCTCTGACACTCTCCGGCACACTCAGAAATTGTCAGAACTCTCAGGCACTCTCTGACACTCTCAGAAATTCTCTGAAACTCTCTGACACTCTCTGAAACCCTCCGGCACTCTCGGACACTCTCTGAAACTCTCTGAAACTCTTTGAGACTCTTTGACACTCTCAGACACTGTCTGACTCTCTCTGAAACTCTCTGAAACTCTCTGACACTCTCTGACACTCCCTTACACTCTCTGAAGCTTTCTGAAACTCTCTGACACTCTGTGACACCCTCTGAAACTCTCTGAAACTCCCGGACAATCTCTGAAACTTTCTGACACTCTCTGAAACTCTCTGAAACTGTTTGTAACTGTCTGACACTCTCAGAAACTCTCAGAAGCTCACTGAAACTCTCTGACACTCTCTGAAACTCTCAGACACTCTCAGACACTCTCTGACACTCTCTGAAACTATCTGAGACTCTCTGAAACTCTCTGACACTCTCTGAAATTCTCTGAAACTCTGTGACACTCTCTGAAACTCTCTGGCACTCCCTGACACTCTCTGAAGATCTCTGGCACTCTCTGAAAATCTCTGACACTCTCTGAAACTCTGTGACACTCTCTGAAAGACTCTGACACTCTCTTACACTCTCAGACACTCTCTGACACTCTCTGACACTTTCTGAAACTCTCTGCCACTCTCTGAAACTCTGTGACACTCTCTGAAAGACTCTGACACTCTCTTACACTCTCAGACACTCTCTGACACTCTCTGACACTTTCTGAAACTCTCTGACACTATCTGACTCTTTCTGAAACTCTCGGACACTCTCTGACACACTCTGCAACTCTATGACACTCTGTGACACTCTCTGACACTCTCTGAATCTCTCTGAAAAGCTCTGAAGCTCTGTGACACTCTCTGAAACTCTCTGAAACTCCCTGACACTCTCTGCCTCTCTCTGAAACTTTCTGACACTCTCTGACACTCTCTGAACATCTCTGAAACTCTCTGAAAATCTCTGACACTCTCTGACACTCTGTGACACGCTCAGATACTCTCTGACTCTCTCAGACACACTCCGACACACTCAGAAACTCTCAGAAACCCTCTGGAACTCTCTGACACTCTCAGAAAGTCTGTGACACACTTTGACACTCTCTGACACTCACTGACTCTCTCTGAAACTCTCTGAAACTCTCTGACACACTCTGAAACTTTCTGACACACTCTGAAACTCTCTGACGCTCTCTGAAACTCTCTGAAACTCTCTGAAACTCTCTGACACTCTCTGACACGCTCTGAAACTCTCTGAAACTCTCTGACACTCTCGGACACTCTCTGAAACTCTCTGACAATCTCTGGCAATCTCAGACACTCTCAGACACTCTCTGAAACTCTCTGAAACTCTCTGACACTATCTGACACTTTCTGAAACTCTCGGACACTCTCTGAATCTCTCTGAAACTCTCCGACACTCAGTCAAACTCTCTGAAACTTTCTCGCACTCTCTGACACTCTCTGAAGATCTCTGAAACTCTCTGAAAATCTCTGACACTCTCTGAAACTCTGTGAAACTCTCTGAAACACTCTGACACTCTCTGACATTCTCAGACACTCTCTGACACTTTCTGAAACTCTCTGACAGTATCTGACACTTTCTGAAACTCTCGGACACTCTCTGACACACTCTGCAACTCTGTGTCACTCTGTGACACTCTCTGACACTCTCTGAATCTCTCTGACACTCTCTGACACTCTCTGAAACTTTCTGACACTCTCTGATACTCTCTGAACATCTCTGAAACTCTCTGAAAATCTCTGACACTCTCTGACACTTTGTGACACTCTCAGATACTCTCTGACTCCCGCAGACACACTTCGACACACTCAGGAACTCTCAGAAACTCTCTGGCACTATCTGACTTTCTCAGAAACTCTCTGAAACTCTTTGACACTCTCTGAAACTCTCTGAAACTCTCTGACACTCTCTGACACTCCCTGACACTCTCTGAAACTCTCTGACACTCTCTGAAACTCTTTGACACTCTTTGACAATCTCAGACACTGTCTGACTCTATCTGAAACTCTCTGACACTCTCTGACACTCCCTGACACTGTCTGAAGCTCTCTGACACTCTCTGACACTCTCTGAAACTCTCTGACACTCTCTGACACTCTCTGAAACTCTCAGACACTCTCAGACACTCTCTGACACTCTCTGACACTATCTGAGACTCTCTGAAACTCTCTGACACTCTCTGAAACTCTCTGACACTCTCTGACACTCTCTGAAACTCTCTGACACTCTCTGACACTCTCAGACACTCTCTGACTCTCTGTGACACTTTCTGAAACTCTCTGACACTATCTGACACTTTCTGAATCTCTCGGACACTCTCTGAATCTCTCTGAAACTCTCCGACACTCTGTGACACTCTCTGAAACTTTCTGGCACTCTCTGACACTCTCTGAAGATCTCTGGCACTCTCTGAAAATCTCTGACACTCTCTGAAACTCTGTGACACTCTCTGAAAGACTCTGACACTCCCTCACAGTCTCAGACACTCTCTGACACTCTCTGACACTTTCTGAAACTCTCTGACACTATCTGACTCTTTCTGAAACTCTCGGACACTCTCTGACACACCCTGCAACTCGATGACACTATGTGACACTCTGTGACACTCTTTGAATCTCTCTGAAACGCTCTGACACTATGTGACACTCTGTGACACTCTCTGAAACTCTCTGAAACTCTCTGACACTCTCTGACACTCCCTGACACTCTCTGAAACTCTCTGACACTCTCTGAAACTCTTTGACACTCTTTGACAATCTCAGACACTGTCTGACTCTATCTGAAACTCTCTGACACTCTCTGACACTCCCTGACACTGTCTGAAGCTCTCTGACACTCTCTGACACTCTCTGAAACTCTCTGACACTCTCTGACACTCTCTGAAACTCTCAGACACTCTCAGACACTCTCTGACACTCTCTGACACTATCTGAGACTCTCTGAAACTCTCTGACACTCTCTGAAACTCTCTGACACTCTCTGACACTCTCTGAAACTCTCTGACACTCTCTGACACTCTCAGACACTCTCTGACTCTCTGTGACACTTTCTGAAACTCTCTGACACTATCTGACACTTTCTGAATCTCTCGGACACTCTCTGAATCTCTCTGAAACTCTCCGACACTCTGTGACACTCTCTGAAACTTTCTGGCACTCTCTGACACTCTCTGAAGATCTCTGGCACTCTCTGAAAATCTCTGACACTCTCTGAAACTCTGTGACACTCTCTGAAAGACTCTGACACTCCCTCACAGTCTCAGACACTCTCTGACACTCTCTGACACTTTCTGAAACTCTCTGACACTATCTGACTCTTTCTGAAACTCTCGGACACTCTCTGACACACCCTGCAACTCGATGACACTATGTGACACTCTGTGACACTCTTTGAATCTCTCTGAAACGCTCTGACACTCTGTGACACTCTCTGAAACTCTCTGAAAGTCCCTGACACTCTCTGACTCTCTCTGAAACTTTCTGACACTCTCTGACACTCTCTGAACATCTCTGAAACTCTCTGAAAATCTCTGAAACTCTCTGACACTCTGTGACACTCTCAGATACTCTCTGACTCTCTCAGACACACTCCGACACACTCAGAAACTCTCAGAAACTCTCTGGAACTCTTTGACACTCTCAGAAAGTCTCTGAAACACTCTGACACTCTCTGAAACTCTCTGACACTATCTGACGCTTTCTGACACTCTCTGAATGTCTGTGACACACTTTGACACTCTCTGACACTCACTGACTCTCTCTGAAACTCTCTGACACTCTCTGAAACTCTCTGAAACTGTCTGAAACTCTCTGACAATCTCTGACACTCTCTGAATCACTCTGACACTCTCTGAAACTCTGTGACACTCTCTGAAAGACTCTGACACTCCCTCACAGTCTCAGACACTCTCTGACACTCTCTGACACTTTCTGAAACTCTCTGACACTATCTGACTCTTTCTGAAACTCTCGGACACTCTCTGACACACCCTGCAACTCGATGACACTATGTGACACTCTCTGACACTCTTTGAATCTCTCTGAAACGCTCTGACACTCTGTGACACTCTCTGAAACTCTCCGAAAGTCCCTGACACTCTCTGACTCTCTCTGAAACTTTCTGACACTCTCTGACACTCTCTGAACATCTCTGAAACTCTCTGAAAATCTCTGAAACTCTCTGACACTCTGTGACACTCTCAGATACTCTCTGACTCTCTCAGACACACTCCGACACACTCAGAAACTCTCAGAAACTCTCTGGAACTCTTTGACACTCTCAGAAAGTCTCTGAAACACTCTGACACTCTCTGAAACTCTCTGACACTATCTGACGCTCTCTGACACTCTCTGAAAGTCTGTGACACACTTTGACACTCTCTGACACTCACTGACTCTCTCTGAAACTCTCTGACACTCTCTGAAACTCTCTGACACACTCTGAAACTTTCTGACACACTCTGAAACTCTCTGACGCTCTCTGAAACTCTCTGAAACTCTCTGACACTCTCTGACACTCTCTGAAACTCTCTGAAACTCTCTGACACTCTCGGACACTCTCTGAAACTCTCTGACAATCTCTGGCAATCTCAGACACTCTCAGACACTCTCTGAAACTCTCTGAAACTCTCTGACACTATCTGACACTTTCTGAAACTCTCGGACACTCTCTGAATCTCTCTGAAACTCTCCGACACTCAGTCAAACTCTCTGAAACTTTCTCGCACTCTCTGACACTCTCTGAAGATCTCTGAAACTCTCTGAAAATCTCTGACACTCTCTGAAACTCTGTGAAACTCTCTGAAACACTCTGACACTCTCTGACATTCTCAGACACTCTCTGACACTCTCTGACACTTTCTGAAACTCTCTGACAGTATCTGACACTTTCTGAAACTCTCGGACACTCTCTGACACACTCTGCAACTCTGTGTCACTCTGTGACACTCTCTGACACTCTCTGAATCTCTCTGACACTCTCTGACACTCTCTGAAACTTTCTGACACTCTCTGATACTCTCTGAACATCTCTGAAACTCTCTGAAAATCTCTGACACTCTCTGACACTTTGTGACACTCTCAGATACTCTCTGACTCCCGCAGACACACTTCGACACACTCAGGAACTCTCAGAAACTCTCTGGCACTATCTGACTTTCTCAGAAACTCTCTGAAACTCTTTGACACTCTCTGAAACTCTCTGAAACTCTCTGACACTCTCTGACACTCCCTGACACTCTCTGAAACTCTCTGACACTCTCTGAAACTCTTTGACACTCTTTGACAATCTCAGACACTGTCTGACTCTATCTGAAACTCTCTGACACTCTCTGACACTCCCTGACACTGTCTGAAGCTCTCTGACACTCTCTGACACTCTCTGAAACTCTCTGAAACTCTCTGACACTCTCTGACACTCTCTGAAACTCTCTGACACTATCTGACACTTTCTGAATCTCTCGGACACTCTCTGAATCTCTCTGAAACTCTCCGACACTCTGTGACACTCTCTGAAACTTTCTGGCACCCTCTGACACTCTCTGAAGATCTCTGAAACTCTCTGAAAATCTCTGACACGCTCTGAAACTCTCTGACACTCACTGACACTCTGTGGCACTCACCGACACTCTCTGAAGATCTCTGAAACTCTCTGAAAATCTCCGACACTCTCTGACACTCCCTGACACTCTCTGAAACTCTCTGACACTCTCTGAAACTCTTTGACACTCTTTGACAATCTCAGACACTGTCTGACTCTATCTGAAACTCTCTGACACTCTCTGACACTCCCTGACACTGTCTGAAGCTCTCTGACACTCTCTGACCTTCTCTGAAACTCTCTGAAACTCTCTGACACTCTCTGACACTCTCTGACTCTCTCTGACACTATCTGACACTTTCTGAATCTCTCGGACACTCTCTGAATCTCTCTGAAACTCTCCGACACTCTGTGACACTCTCTGAAACTTTCTGGCACCCTCTGACACTCTCTGAAGATCTCTGAAACTCTCTGAAAATCTCTGACACGCTCTGAAACTCTCTGACACTCACTGACACTCTGTGGCACTCACCGACACTCTCTGAAGATCTCTGAAACTCTCTGAAAATCTTTGACACTCTCTGAAACTCTGTGACACTCTCTGAAACACTCTGACAATCTCTGACACTCTCCGGCACACTCAGAAATTGTCAGAACTCTCAGGCACTCTCTGACACTCTCAGAAATTCTCTGAAACTCTCTGACACTCTCTGAAACCCTCCGGCACTCTCGGACACTCTCTGAAACTCTCTGAAACTCTTTGAGACTCTTTGACACTCTCAGACACTGTCTGACTCTCTCTGAAACTCTCTGAAACTCTCTGACACTCTCTGACACTCCCTTACACTCTCTGAAGCTTTCTGAAACTCTCTGACACTCTGTGACACCCTCTGAAACTCTCTGAAACTCCCGGACAATCTCTGAAACTTTCTGACACTCTCTGAAACTCTCTGAAACTGTTTGTAACTGTCTGACACTCTCAGAAACTCTCAGAAGCTCACTGAAACTCTCTGACACTCTCTGAAACTCTCAGACACTCTCAGACACTCTCTGAAACTATCTGAGACTCTCTGAAACTCTCTGACACTCTCTGAAATTCTCTGAAACTCTGTGACACTCTCTGAAACTCTCTGGCACTCCCTGACACTCTCTGAAGATCTCTGGCACTCTCTGAAAATCTCTGACACTCTCTGAAACTCTGTGACACTCTCTGAAAGACTCTGACACTCTCTTACACTCTCAGACACTCTCTGACACTCTCTGACACTTTCTGAAACTCTCTGCCACTCTCTGAAACTCTGTGACACTCTCTGAAAGACTCTGACACTCTCTTACACTCTCAGACACTCTCTGACACTCTCTGACACTTTCTGAAACTCTCTGACACTATCTGACTCTTTCTGAAACTCTCGGACACTCTCTGACACACTCTGCAACTCTATGACACTCTGTGACACTCTCTGACACTCTCTGAATCTCTCTGAAAAGCTCTGAAGCTCTGTGACACTCTCTGAAACTCTCTGAAACTCCCTGACACTCTCTGCCTCTCTCTGAAACTTTCTGACACTCTCTGACACTCTCTGAACATCTCTGAAACTCTCTGAAAATCTCTGACACTCTCTGACACTCTGTGACACGCTCAGATACTCTCTGACTCTCTCAGACACACTCCGACACACTCAGAAACTCTCAGAAACCCTCTGGAACTCTCTGACACTCTCAGAAAGTCTGTGACACACTTTGACACTCTCTGACACTCACTGACTCTCTCTGAAACTCTCTGAAACTCTCTGACACACTCTGAAACTTTCTGACACACTCTGAAACTCTCTGACGCTCTCTGAAACTCTCTGAAACTCTTTGAAACTCTCTGACACTCTCTGACACGCTCTGAAACTCTCTGAAACTCTCTGACACTCTCGGACACTCTCTGAAACTCTCTGACAATCTCTGGCAATCTCAGACACTCTCAGACACTCTCTGAAACTCTCTGAAACTCTCTGACACTATCTGACACTTTCTGAAACTCTCGGACACTCTCTGAATCTCTCTGAAACTCTCCGACACTCAGTCAAACTCTCTGAAACTTTCTCGCACTCTCTGACACTCTCTGAAGATCTCTGAAACTCTCTGAAAATCTCTGACACTCTCTGAAACTCTGTGAAACTCTCTGAAACACTCTGACACTCTCTGACATTCTCAGACACTCTCTGACACTTTCTGAAACTCTCTGACAGTATCTGACACTTTCTGAAACTCTCGGACACTCTCTGACACACTCTGCAACTCTGTGTCACTCTGTGACACTCTCTGACACTCTCTGAATCTCTCTGACACTCTCTGACACTCTCTGAAACTTTCTGACACTCTCTGATACTCTCTGAACATCTCTGAAACTCTCTGAAAATCTCTGACACTCTCTGACACTTTGTGACACTCTCAGATACTCTCTGACTCCCGCAGACACACTTCGACACACTCAGGAACTCTCAGAAACTCTCTGGCACTATCTGACTTTCTCAGAAACTCTCTGAAACTCTTTGACACTCTCTGAAACTCTCTGAAACTCTCTGACACTCTCTGACACTCCCTGACACTCTCTGAAACTCTCTGACACTCTCTGAAACTCTTTGACACTCTTTGACAATCTCAGACACTGTCTGACTCTATCTGAAACTCTCTGACACTCTCTGACACTCCCTGACACTGTCTGAAGCTCTCTGACACTCTCTGACACTCTCTGAAACTCTCTGACACTCTCTGACACTCTCTGAAACTCTCAGACACTCTCAGACACTCTCTGACACTCTCTGACACTATCTGAGACTCTCTGAAACTCTCTGACACTCTCTGAAACTCTCTGACACTCTCTGACACTCTCTGAAACTCTCTGACACTCTCTGACACTCTCAGACACTCTCTGACTCTCTGTGACACTTTCTGAAACTCTCTGACACTATCTGACACTTTCTGAATCTCTCGGACACTCTCTGAATCTCTCTGAAACTCTCCGACACTCTGTGACACTCTCTGAAACTTTCTGGCACTCTCTGACACTCTCTGAAGATCTCTGGCACTCTCTGTAAATCTCTGACACTCTCTGAAACTCTGTGACACTCTCTGAAAGACTCTGACACTCCCTCACAGTCTCAGACACTCTCTGACACTCTCTGACACTTTCTGAAACTCTCTGACACTATCTGACTCTTTCTGAAACTCTCGGACACTCTCTGACACACCCTGCAACTCGATGACACTATGTGACACTCTGTGACACTCTTTGAATCTCTCTGAAACGCTCTGACACTCTGTGACACTCTCTGAAACTCTCTGAAAGTCCCTGACACTCTCTGACTCTCTCTGAAACTTTCTGACACTCTCTGACACTCTCTGAACATCTCTGAAACTCTCTGAAAATCACTGAAACTCTGTGACACTCTGTGACACTCTCAGATACTCTCTGACTCTCTCAGACACACTCCGACACACTCAGAAACTCTCAGAAACTCTCTGGAACTCTTTGACACTCTCAGAAAGTCTCTGAAACACTCTGACACTCTCTGAAACTCTCTGACACTATCTGACGCTTTCTGACACTCTCTGAATGTCTGTGACACACTTTGACACTCTCTGACACTCACTGACTCTCTCTGAAACTCTCTGACACTCTCTGAAACTCTCTGAAACTGTCTGAAACTCTCTGACAATCTCTGACACTCTCTGAATCACTCTGACACTCTCTGAAACTCTGTGACACTCTCTGAAAGACTCTGACACTCCCTCACAGTCTCAGACACTCTCTGACACTCTCTGACACTTTCTGAAACTCTCTGACACTATCTGACTCTTTCTGAAACTCTCGGACACTCTCTGACACACCCTGCAACTCGATGACACTATGTGACACTCTCTGACACTCTTTGAATCTCTCTGAAACGCTCTGACACTCTGTGACACTCTCTGAAACTCTCTGAAAGTCCCTGACACTCTCTGACTCTCTCTGAAACTTTCTGACACTCTCTGACACTCTCTGAACATCTCTGAAACTCTCTGAAAATCTCTGAAACTCTCTGACACTCTGTGACACTCTCAGATACTCTCTGACTCTCTCAGACACACTCCGACACACTCAGAAACTCTCAGAAACTCTCTGGAACTCTTTGACACTCTCAGAAAGTCTCTGAAACACTCTGACACTCTCTGAAACTCTCTGACACTATCTGACGCTCTCTGACACTCTCTGAAAGTCTGTGACACACTTTGACACTCTCTGACACTCACTGACTCTCTCTGAAACTCTCTGACACTCTCTGAAACTCTCTGACACACTCTGAAACTTTCTGACACACTCTGAAACTCTCTGACGCTCTCTGAAACTCTCTGAAACTCTCTGACACTCTCTGACACTCTCTGAAACTCTCTGAAACTCTCTGACACTCTCGGACACTCTCTGAAACTCTCTGACAATCTCTGGCAATCTCAGACACTCTCAGACACTCTCTGAAACTCTCTGAAACTCTCTGACACTATCTGACACTTTCTGAAACTCTCGGACACTCTCTGAATCTCTCTGAAACTCTCCGACACTCAGTCAAACTCTCTGAAACTTTCTCGCACTCTCTGACACTCTCTGAAGATCTCTGAAACTCTCTGAAAATCTCTGACACTCTCTGAAACTCTGTGAAACTCTCTGAAACACTCTGACACTCTCTGACATTCTCAGACACTCTCTGACACTCTCTGACACTTTCTGAAACTCTCTGACAGTATCTGACACTTTCTGAAACTCTCGGACACTCTCTGACACACTCTGCAACTCTGTGTCACTCTGTGACACTCTCTGACACTCTCTGAATCTCTCTGACACTCTCTGACACTCTCTGAAACTTTCTGACACTCTCTGATACTCTCTGAACATCTCTGAAACTCTCTGAAAATCTCTGACACTCTCTGACACTTTGTGACACTCTCAGATACTCTCTGACTCCCGCAGACACACTTCGACACACTCAGGAACTCTCAGAAACTCTCTGGCACTATCTGACTTTCTCAGAAACTCTCTGAAACTCTTTGACACTCTCTGAAACTCTCTGAAACTCTCTGACACTCTCTGACACTCCCTGACACTCTCTGAAACTCTCTGACACTCTCTGAAACTCTTTGACACTCTTTGACAATCTCAGACACTCTCTGAAGATCTCTGAAACTCTCTGAAAATCTCTGACACGCTCTGAAACTCTCTGACACTCACTGACACTCTGTGGCACTCACCGACACTCTCTGAAGATCTCTGAAACTCTCTGAAAATCTCCGACACTCTCTGACACTCCCTGACACTCTCTGAAACTCTCTGACACTCTCTGAAACTCTTTGACACTCTTTGACAATCTCAGACACTGTCTGACTCTATCTGAAACTCTCTGACACTCTCTGACACTCCCTGACACTGTCTGAAGCTCTCTGACACTCTCTGACCCTCTCTGAAACTCTCTGAAACTCTCTGACACTCTCTGACACTCTCTGACTCTCTCTGACACTATCTGACACTTTCTGAATCTCTCGGACACTCTCTGAATCTCTCTGAAACTCTCCGACACTCTGTGACACTCTCTGAAACTTTCTGGCACCCTCTGACACTCTCTGAAGATCTCTGAAACTCTCTGAAAATCTCTGACACGCTCTGAAACTCTCTGACACTCACTGACACTCTGTGGCACTCACCGACACTCTCTGAAGATCTCTGAAACTCTCTGAAAATCTCTGACACTCTCTGAAACTCTGTGACACTCTCTGAAACACTCTGACAATCTCTGACACTCTCCGGCACACTCAGAAATTGTCAGAACTCTCAGGCACTCTCTGACACTCTCAGAAATTCTCTGAAACTCTCTGACACTCTCTGAAACCCTCCGGCACTCTCGGACACTCTCTGAAACTCTCTGAAACTCTTTGAGACTCTTTGACACTCTCAGACACTGTCTGACTCTCTCTGAAACTCTCTGAAACTCTCTGACACTCTCTGACACTCCCTTACACTCTCTGAAGCTTTCTGAAACTCTCTGACACTCTGTGACACCCTCTGAAACTCTCTGAAACTCCCGGACAATCTCTGAAACTTTCTGACACTCTCTGAAACTCTCTGAAACTGTTTGTAACTGTCTGACACTCTCAGAAACTCTCAGAAGCTCACTGAAACTCTCTGACACTCTCTGAAACTCTCAGACACTCTCAGACACTCTCTGAAACTATCTGAGACTCTCTGAAACTCTCTGACACTCTCTGAAATTCTCTGAAACTCTGTGACACTCTCTGAAACTCTCTGGCACTCCCTGACACTCTCTGAAGATCTCTGGCACTCTCTGAAAATCTCTGACACTCTCTGAAACTCTGTGACACTCTCTGAAAGACTCTGACACTCTCTTACACTCTCAGACACTCTCTGACACTCTCTGACACTTTCTGAAACTCTCTGCCACTCTCTGAAACTCTGTGACACTCTCTGAAAGACTCTGACACTCTCTTACACTCTCAGACACTCTCTGACACTCTCTGACACTTTCTGAAACTCTCTGACACTATCTGACTCTTTCTGAAACTCTCGGACACTCTCTGACACACTCTGCAACTCTATGACACTCCGTGACACTCTCTGACACTCTCTGAATCTCTCTGAAAAGCTCTGAAGCTCTGTGACACTCTCTGAAACTCTCTGAAACTCCCTGACACTCTCTGCCTCTCTCTGAAACTTTCTGACACTCTCTGACACTCTCTGAACATCTCTGAAACTCTCTGAAAATCTCTGACACTCTCTGACACTCTGTGACACGCTCAGATACTCTCTGACTCTCTCAGACACACTCCGACACACTCAGAAACTCTCAGAAACCCTCTGGAACTCTCTGACACTCTCAGAAAGTCTGTGACACACTTTGACACTCTCTGACACTCACTGACTCTCTCTGAAACTCTCTGAAACTCTCTGACACACTCTGAAACTTTCTGACACACTCTGAAACTTTCTGACGCTCTCTGAAACTCTCTGAAACTCTTTGAAACTCTCTGACACTCTCTGACACGCTCTGAAACTCTCTGAAACTCTCTGACACTCTCGGACACTCTCTGAAACTCTCTGACAATCTCTGGCAATCTCAGACACTCTCAGACACTCTCTGAAACTCTCTGAAACTCTCTGACACTATCTGACACTTTCTGAAACTCTCGGACACTCTCTGAATCTCTCTGAAACTCTCCGACACTCAGTCAAACTCTCTGAAACTTTCTCGCACTCTCTGACACTCTCTGAAGATCTCTGAAACTCTCTGAAAATCTCTGACACTCTCTGAAACTCTGTGAAACTCTCTGAAACACTCTGACACTCTCTGACATTCTCAGACACTCTCTGACACTTTCTGAAACTCTCTGACAGTATCTGACACTTTCTGAAACTCTCGGACACTCTCTGACACACTCTGCAACTCTGTGTCACTCTGTGACACTCTCTGACACTCTCTGAATCTCTCTGACACTCTCTGACACTCTCTGAAACTTTCTGACACTCTCTGATACTCTCTGAACATCTCTGAAACTCTCTGAAAATCTCTGACACTCTCTGACACTTTGTGACACTCTCAGATACTCTCTGACTCCCGCAGACACACTTCGACACACTCAGGAACTCTCAGAAACTCTCTGGCACTATCTGACTTTCTCAGAAACTCTCTGAAACTCTTTGACACTCTCTGAAACTCTCTGAAACTCTCTGACACTCTCTGACACTCCCTGACACTCTCTGAAACTCTCTGACACTCTCTGAAACTCTTTGACACTCTTTGACAATCTCAGACACTGTCTGACTCTATCTGAAACTCTCTGACACTCTCTGACACTCCCTGACACTGTCTGAAGCTCTCTGACACTCTCTGACACTCTCTGAAACTCTCTGACACTCTCTGACACTCTCTGAAACTCTCAGACACTCTCAGACACTCTCTGACACTCTCTGACACTATCTGAGACTCTCTGAAACTCTCTGACACTCTCTGAAACTCTCTGACACTCTCTGACACTCTCTGAAACTCTCTGACACTCTCTGACACTCTCAGACACTCTCTGACTCTCTGTGACACTTTCTGAAACTCTCTGACACTATCTGACACTTTCTGAATCTCTCGGACACTCTCTGAATCTCTCTGAAACTCTCCGACACTCTGTGACACTCTCTGAAACTTTCTGGCACTCTCTGACACTCTCTGAAGATCTCTGGCACTCTCTGAAAATCTCTGACACTCTCTGAAACTCTGTGACACTCTCTGAAAGACTCTGACACTCCCTCACAGTCTCAGACACTCTCTGACACTCTCTGACACTTTCTGAAACTCTCTGACACTATCTGACTCTTTCTGAAACTCTCGGACACTCTCTGACACACCCTGCAACTCGATGACACTATGTGACACTCTGTGACACTCTTTGAATCTCTCTGAAACGCTCTGACACTCTGTGACACTCTCTGAAACTCTCTGAAAGTCCCTGACACTCTCTGACTCTCTCTGAAACTTTCTGACACACTCTGACACTCTCTGAACATCTCTGAAACTCTCTGAAAATCTCTGAAACTCTCTGACACTCTGTGACACTCTCAGATACTCTCTGACTCTCTCAGACACACTCCGACACACTCAGAAACTCTCAGAAACTCTCTGGAACTCTTTGACACTCTCAGAAAGTCTCTGAAACACTCTGACACTCTCTGAAACTCTCTGACACTATCTGACGCTTTCTGACACTCTCTGAATGTCTGTGACACACTTTGACACTCTCTGACACTCACTGACTCTCTCTGAAACTCTCTGACACTCTCTGAAACTCTCTGAAACTGTCTGAAACTCTCTGACAATCTCTGACACTCTCTGAATCACTCTGACACTCTCTGAAACTCTGTGACACTCTCTGAAAGACTCTGACACTCCCTCACAGTCTCAGACACTCTCTGACACTCTCTGACACTTTCTGAAACTCTCTGACACTATCTGACTCTTTCTGAAACTCTCGGACACTCTCTGACACACCCTGCAACTCGATGACACTATGTGACACTCTCTGACACTCTTTGAATCTCTCTGAAACGCTCTGACACTCTGTGACACTCTCTGAAACTCTCTGAAAGTCCCTGACACTCTCTGACTCTCTCTGAAACTTTCTGACACTCTCTGACACTCTCTGAACATCTCTGAAACTCTCTGAAAATCTCTGAAACTCTCTGACACTCTGTGACACTCTCAGATACTCTCTGACTCTCTCAGACACACTCCGACACACTCAGAAACTCTCAGAAACTCTCTGGAACTCTTTGACACTCTCAGAAAGTCTCTGAAACACTCTGACACTCTCTGAAACTCTCTGACACTATCTGACGCTCTCTGACACTCTCTGAAAGTCTGTGACACACTTTGACACTCTCTGACACTCACTGACTCTCTCTGAAACTCTCTGACACTCTCTGAAACTCTCTGACACACTCTGAAACTTTCTGACACACTCTGAAACTCTCTGACGCTCTCTGAAACTCTCTGACACTCTCTGACACTCTCTGAAACTCTCTGAAACTCTCTGACACTCTCGGACACTCTCTGAAACTCTCTGACAATCTCTGGCAATCTCAGACACTCTCAGACACTCTCTGAAACTCTCTGAAACTCTCTGACACTATCTGACACTTTCTGAAACTCTCGGACACTCTCTGAATCTCTCTGAAACTCTCCGACACTCAGTCAAACTCTCTGAAACTTTCTCGCACTCTCTGACACTCTCTGAAGATCTCTGAAACTCTCTGAAAATCTCTGACACTCTCTGAAACTCTGTGAAACTCTCTGAAACACTCTGACACTCTCTGACATTCTCAGACACTCTCTGACACTCTCTGACACTTTCTGAAACTCTCTGACAGTATCTGACACTTTCTGAAACTCTCGGACACTCTCTGACACACTCTGCAACTCTGTGTCACTCTGTGACACTCTCTGACACTCTCTGAATCTCTCTGACACTCTCTGACACTCTCTGAAACTTTCTGACACTCTCTGATACTCTCTGAACATCTCTGAAACTCTCTGAAAATCTCTGACACTCTCTGACACTTTGTGACACTCTCAGATACTCTCTGACTCCCGCAGACACACTTCGACACACTCAGGAACTCTCAGAAACTCTCTGGCACTATCTGACTTTCTCAGAAACTCTCTGAAACTCTTTGACACTCTCTGAAACTCTCTGAAACTCTCTGACACTCTCTGACACTCCTTGACACTCTCTGAAACTCTCTGACACTCTCTGAAACTCTTTGACACTCTTTGACAATCTCAGACACTGTCTGACTCTATCTGAAACTCTCTGACACTCTCTGACACTCCCTGACACTGTCTGAAGCTCTCTGACACTCTCTGACACTCTCTGAAACTCTCTGAAACTCTCTAACACTCTCTGACACTCTCTGAAACTCTCTGACACTATCTGACACTTTCTGAATCTCTCGGACACTCTCTGAAACTCTCTGAAACTCTTCGACACTCTGTGACACTCTCTGAAACTTTCTGGCACCCTCTGACACTCTCTGAAGATCTCTGAAACTCTCTGAAAATCTCTGACACGCTCTGAAACTCTCTGACACTCACTGACACTCTGTGGCACTCACCGACACTCTCTGAAGATCTCTGAAACTCTCTGAAAATCTCCGACACTCTCTGACACTCCCTGACACTCTCTGAAACTCTCTGACACTCTCTGAAACTCTTTGACACTCTTTGACAATCTCAGACACTGTCTGACTCTATCTGAAACTCTCTGACACTCTCTGACACTCCCTGACACTGTCTGAAGCTCTCTGACACTCTCTGACCCTCTCTGAAACTCTCTGAAACTCTCTGACACTCTCTGACACTCTCTGACTCTCTCTGACACTATCTGACACTTTCTGAATCTCTCGGACACTCTCTGAATCTCTCTGAAACTCTCCGACACTCTGTGACACTCTCTGAAACTTTCTGGCACACTCTGACACTCTCTGAAGATCTCTGAAACTCTCTGAAAATCTCTGACACGCTCTGAAACTCTCTGACACTCACTGACACTCTGTGGCACTCACCGACACTCTCTGAAGATCTCTGAAACTCTCTGAAAATCTCTGACACTCTCTGAAACTCTGTGACACTCTCTGAAACACTCTGACAATCTCTGACACTCTCCGGCACACTCAGAAATTGTCAGAAACTCTCAGGCACTCTCTGACACTCTCAGAAATTCTCTGAAACTCTCTGACACTCTCTGAAACCCTCCGGCACTCTCGGACACTCTCTGAAACTCGCTGAAACTCTTTGAGACTCTTTGACACTCTCAGACACTGTCTGACTCTCTCTGAAACTCTCTGAAACTCTCTGACACTCTCTGACACTCCCTGACACTCTCTGAAGCTTTCTGAAACTCTCTGACACTCTGTGACACCCTCTGAAACTCTCTGAAACTCCCGGACAATCTCTGAAACTTTCTGACACTCTCTGAAACTCTCTGAAACTGTTTGTAACTGTCTGACACTCTCAGAAACTCTCAGAAGCTCACTGAAACTCTCTGACACTCTCTGAAACTCTCAGACACTCTCAGAGACTCTCTGACACTCTCTGAAACTATCTGAGACTCTCTGAAACTCTCTGACACTCTCTGAAATTCTCTGAAACTCTGTGACACTCTCTGAAACTCTCTGGCACTCCCTGACACTCTCTGAAGATCTCTGGCACTCTCTGAAAATCTCTGACACTCTCTGAAACTCTGTGACACTCTCTGAAAGACTCTGACACTCTCTTACACTCTCAGACACTCTCTGACACTCTCTGCCACTTTCTGAAACTCTCTGACACTACCTGACTCTTTCTCAAACTCTCGGACAATCTCTGACACACTCTGCAACTCTATGACACTCTGTGACACTCTCTGACACTCTCTGAATCTCTCTGAAAAGCTCTGACACACTGTGACACTCTCTGAAACTCTCTGAAACTCCCTGACACTCTCTGACTCTCTCTGAAACTTTCTGACACTCTCTGACACTCTCTGAACATCTCTGAAACTCTCTGACACTCTCTGACACTCTCTGAAACTCTTTGACACTCTTTGACACTCTCAGACACTGTCTGACTCTCTCTGAAACTCTCTGACACTCTCTGACACTCCCTGACACTCTCTGAAACTCTCTGACACTCTCTGACACTCTCTGAAACTCTTTGACACTCTTTGACAATCTCAGACACTGTCTGACTCTGTCTGAAACTCTGTGACACTCTCTGACACTCCCTGACTCTGTCTGAAGCTCTCTGACACTCTCTGACACTCTCTGAAACTCTCTGAAACTCTCTGACACTCTCTGACACTCTCTGAAACTCTCCGACACTCTGTGACACTCTCGGACACTCCATGACTCTGTCTGAAGCTCTCTGACACTCTCTGACACTCTCTGAAACTCTCTGAAACTCTCTGACACTCTCTGACACTCTCTGAAACTCTCCGACACTCTGTGACACTGTCTGAAACTTTCTGGCACTCTCTGACACTCGCTGAAGATCTCTGAAACTCTCTGAAAATCCCTGACAGTCTCTGAAACTCTCTGACACTCACTGACACTCTATGGCACTCACTGACACTCTCTGAAGATCTCTGAAACTCTCTGAAACTCTCTGACACTCTCTGACACTCTCTGAAACTCTCAGACACTCTCAGACACTCTCTGACACTCTCTGACACTATCTGAGACTCTCTGAAACTCTCTGACACTCTCTGAAATTCTCTGAAACTCTCTGACACTCTCTGACACTCTCTGAAACTCTCTGACACTCTCTGACACTCTCAGACACTCTCTGACACTCTCTGACACTTTCTGAAACTCTCTGACACTATCTGACACTTTCTGAATCTCTCGGAAAATCTCTGAATCTCTCTGAAACTCTCCGACACTCTGTGACACTCTCTGAAACTTTCTGGCACTCTCTGACACTCTCTGAAGATCTGTGGCACTCTCTGAAAATCTCTGAAACTCTGTGACACTCTCTGACACTCTCTGACACTTTCTGAAACTCTCTGACACTCTCTGACACTCTCTGAAACTCTCTGAAACTCTCTGACACTCTCTGACGCTGTCTGAATCTCTCTGACAATCTCTGACACTCTCAGACACTCTCTGACACTCTCTGAAACCCTCTGACACTCTCTGACGCTCTCTGAAACTCTTTGACACTCTTTGACACTCTCAGAAACTCTCAGAAGCACACTGAAACTCTCTGACACTCTCTGACACTCTCTGAAACTCTCAGACACTCTCAGACACTCTCTGACACTCTCTGACACTATCTGAGACTCTCTGAAACTCTCTGACACTCTCTGAAATTCTCTGAAACTCTCTGACACTCTCTGACACTCTCTGAAACTCTCTGACACTCTCTGACACTCTCAGACACTCGCTGACACTCTGTGACACTTTCTGAAACTCTCTGACACTATCTGACACTTTCTGAATCTCTCGGACACTCTCTGAATCTCTCTGAAACTCTCCGACACTCTGTGACACTCTCTGAAACTTTCTGGCACTCTCTGACACTCTCTGAACATCTCTGAAACTCTCTGAAAATCTCTGACACTCTCTGACACTCTGTGACACTCTCAGATACTCTCTGACTCTCCCAGACACCCTCCGAAACACTCAGAAACTGTCAGAAACTCTCTGGAACTCTCGGACACTCTCAGAAAGTCTCTGAAACTCTCTGACTCTCTCTGAAACTCTCTGACACTCTCTGATGCTCTCTGACACTCTGAAACTCTGTGACACTCTTTGACACTCTCTGACACTCACTGACTCTCTCTGAAACTCTCTGACACTCTCTGAAACTCTCTGAAACTGTCTGACACTCTCTGACAATCTCTGACACTCTCTGAATCTCTCTGAATCACTCTGACACTCTGTGACACTCTCTGAAACTCTCTGACACTCTCTGAAACTTTCAGACACTCTCTGAAACTCTCTGAAGCTCTCTGAAACTCTCTGAAACTCTCTGACACACTCTGACACTCTCTGAAACTCTCTGAAACTCTCTGACACTCTCTGACACTCTCTGAAACTCTCTGACAATCTCTGGCACTCTCAGACACTCTCAGACACTCTCTGAAGATCTCTGAAACTCTCTGACACTATCTGACACTTTCTGAATCTCTCGGACACTCTCTGAATCTCTCTGAAACTCTCCGACACTCTGTCACACTCTCTGAAACTTTCTCGCACTCTCTGACACTCTCTGAAGATCTCTGAAACTCTCTGATATTCTCAGACACTCTCTGACACTCTCTGACACTTTCTGACACTCCCTGACACTCTCTGAAACTCTTTCACAATCTCAGACACTGTCTGACTCTATCTGAAACTCTGTGACACTCTCTTACAACCCCTGACACTGTCTGAAGCTCTCTGACACTCTCTGAAACTCTCTGAAACTCTGACACTCTCTGACACTCTCTGAAACTCTCCGACACTCTGTGACACTCTCTGAAACTTTCAGGCACTCTCTGACACTCGCTGAAGATCTCTGAAACTCTCTGAAAATCCCTGACACTCTCTGAAACTCTGTGACACTCACTGACACTCTATGGCACTCACTGACACTCTCTGAAGATCTCTGAAACTCTCTGAAACTCTCTGACACTCTCTGAAACTCTCAGACACTCTCAGACACTCTCTGACACTCTCTGACACTATCTGAGACTCTCTGAAACTCTCTGACACTCTCTGAAATTCTCTGAAACTCTCTGACACTCTCTGACACTCTCTGAAACTCTCTGACACTCTCTGACACTCTCAGACACTCTCTGACACTCTCTGACACTTTCTGAAACTCTCTGACACTATCTGACACTTTCTGAATCTCTCGGAAAATCTCTGAATCTCTCTGAAACTCTCCGACACTCTGTGACACTCTCTGAAACTTTCTGGCACTCTCTGACACTCTCTGAAGATCTCTGGCACTCTCTGAAAATCTCTGAAACTCTGTGACACTCTGTGACACTCTCTGACACTTTCTGAAACTCTCTGACACTCTCTGACACTCTCTGAAACTCTCTGAAACTCTCTGACACTCTCTGACGCTCTCTGAAACTCTCTGACAATCTCTGACACTCACAGACACTCTCTGACACTCTCTGAAACCCTCTGACACTCTCTGACACTCTCTGAAACTCTTTGACACTCTTTGACACTCTCAGAAACTCTCAGAAGCTCACTGAAACTCTCTGACACTCTCTGACACTCTCTGAAACTCTCAGACACTCTCAGACACTCTCTGACACTCTCTGACACTATCTGAGACTCTCTGAAACTCTCTGACACTCTCTGAAATTCTCTGAAACTCTCTGACACTCTCTGACACTCTCTGAAACTCTCTGACACTCTCTGACACTCTCAGACACTCGCTGACACTCTGTGACACTTTCTGAAACTCTCTGACACTATCTGACACTTTCTGAATCTCTCGGACACTCTCTGAATCTCTCTGAAACTCTCCGACACTCTGTGACACTCTCTGAAACTTTCTGGCACTCTCTGACACTCTCTGAACATCTCTGAAACTCTCTGAAAATCTCTGACACTCTCTGACACTCTGTGACACTCTCAGATACTCTCTGACTCTCCCAGACACCCTCCGAAACTCTCAGAAACTGTCAGAAACTCTCTGGAACTCTCTGACACTCTCAGAAAGTCTCTGAAACTCTCTGACTCTCTCTGAAACTCTGTGACACTCTTTGACACTCTCTGACACACACTGACTCTCTCTAAAACTCTCTGACACTCTCTGAAACTCTCTGAAACTGTCTGACACTCTCTGACAATCTCTGACACTCTCTGAATCTCTTTGAATCACTCTGACACTCTGTGACACTCTCTGAAACTCTCTGACACTCTCTGAAACTTTCAGACACTCTCTGAAACTCTCTGAAGCTCTCTGAAACTCTCTGAAACTCTCTGACACTCTCTGACACTCTCTGAAACTCTCTGAAACTCTCTGACACTCTCTGACACTCTCTGAAACTCTCTGACAATCTCTGGCACTCTCAGACACTCTCAGACACTCTCTGAAGATCTCTGAAACTCTCTGACACTATCTGACACTTTCTGAATCTCTCGGACACTCTCTGAATCTCTCTGAAACTCTCCAACACTCTGTCACACTCTCTGAAACTTTCTTGCACTCTCTGACACTCTCTGAAGATCTCTGAAACTCTCTGATATTCTCAGACACTCTCTGACACTCTCTGACACTTTCTGAATATCTCGGAAAATCTCTGAATCTCTCTGAAACTCTCCGACACTCTGTGACACTCTCTGAAACTTTCTGGCACTCTCTGACACTCTCTGAAGATCTCTGGCACTCTCTGAAAATCTCTGAAACTCTGTGACACTCTGTGACACTCTCTGACACTTTCTGAAACTCTCTGACACTCTCTGACACTCTCTGAAACTCTCTGAAACTCTCTGACACTCTCTGACGCTCTCTGAAACTCTCTGACAATCTCTGACACTCACAGACACTCTCTGACACTCTCTGAAACCCTCTGACACTCTCTGACACTCTCTGAAACTCTTTGACACTCTTGGACACTCTCAGAAACTCTCAGAAGCTCACTGAAACTCTCTGACACTCTCTGACACTCTCTGAAACTCTCAGACACTCTCAGACACTCTCTGACACTCTCTGACACTATCTGAGACTCTCTGAAACTCTCTGACACTCTCTGAAATTCTCTGAAACTCTCTGACACTCTCTGACACTCTCTGAAACTCTCTGACACTCTCTGACACTCTCAGACACTCGCTGACACTCTGTGACACTTTCTGAAACTCTCTGACACTATCTGACACTTTCTGAATCTCTCGGACACTCTCTGAATCTCTCTGAAACTCTCCGACACTCTGTGACACTCTCTGAAACTTTCTGGCACTCTCTGACACTCTCTGAACATCTCTGAAACTCTCTGAAAATCTCTGACACTCTCTGACACTCTGTGACACTCTCAGATACTCTCTGACTCTCCCAGACACCCTCCGAAACTCTCAGAAACTGTCAGAAACTCTCTGGAACTCTCTGACACTCTCAGAAAGTCTCTGAAACTCTCTGACTCTCTCTGAAACTCTGTGACACTCTTTGACACTCTCTGACACACACTGACTCTCTCTAAAACTCTCTGACACTCTCTGAAACTCTCTGAAACTGTCTGACACTCTCTGACAATCTCTGACACTCTCTGAATCTCTTTGAATCACTCTGACACTCTGTGACACTCTCTGAAACTCTCTGACACTCTCTGAAACTTTCAGACACTCTCTGAAACTCTCTGAAGCTCTCTGAAACTCTCTGAAACTCTCTGACACTCTCTGACACTCTCTGAAACTCTCTGAAACTCTCTGACACTCTCTGACACTCTCTGAAACTCTCTGACAATCTCTGGCACTCTCAGACACTCTCAGACACTCTCTGAAGATCTCTGAAACTCTCTGACACTATCTGACACTTTCTGAATCTCTCGGACACTCTCTGAATCTCTCTGAAACTCTCCAACACTCTGTCACACTCTCTGAAACTTTCTTGCACTCTCTGACACTCTCTGAAGATCTCTGAAACTCTCTGATATTCTCAGACACTCTCTGACACTCTCTGACACTTTCTGAAACTCTCTGACAGTATCTGACACTTTCGGAAACTCTCGGACACTCTCTGACACACTCTGCAACTCTGTGTCACTCTGTGACACTCTCTGACACTCTCTGAAACTCTCTGACAATCTCTGGCACTGTCAGACACTCTCAGACACTCTCTGAAGATCTCTGAAACTCTCTGACACTATCTGACACTTTCTGAATCTCTCGGACACTCTCTGAATCTCTCTGAAACTCTCCGACACTCTGTGACACTCTCTGAAACTTTCTGGCACTCTCTGACACTCTCTGAAGATCTCTGGCACTCTCTGAAAATCTCTGACATACTCTGAAACTCTGTGACACTCTCTGAAAGACTCTGACACTCTCTTACACTCTCAGACACTCTCTGACACTCTCTGACACTTTCTGAAACTCTCTGACACTATCTGACTCTTTCTGAAACTCTCGGACAATCTCTGACACACTCTGCAACTCTATGACACTCTGTGACACTCTCTGACACTCTCTGAATCTCTCTGAAAAGCTCTGACACACTGTGACACTCTCTGAAACTCTCTGAAACTCCCTGACACTCTCTGAACATCTCTGAAACTCTCTGACACTCTCTGACACTCTCTGAAACTCTTTGACACTCTTTGACACTCTCAGACACTGTCTGACTCTCTCTGAAACTCTCGGACAATCTCTGACACACTCTGCAACTCTATGACACTCTGTGACACTCTCTGACACTCTCTGAATCTCTCTGAAATGCTCTGACACACTGTGACTCTCTCTGAAACTTTCTGACACTCTCTGACACTCTCTGAACATCTCTGAAACTCTCTGACACTCTCTGACACTCTCTGAAACTCTTTGACACTCTTTGACACTCTCAGACACTGTCTGACTCTCTCTGAAACTCTCTGACACCCTCTGACACTCCCTGACACTCTCTGAAACTCTCTGACACTCTCTGACACTCTCTGAAACTCTTTGACACTCTTTGACAATCTCAGACACTGTCTGACTCTCTCTGAAACTCTCTGACACTCTCTGACACTCCCTGACACTCTCTGAAACTCTCTGACACTCTCTGACACTCTCTAACTCTCTGAAACTCTCTGACACTCTCTGAAGCTCTCCGACACTCTGTGACACTCTCTGACACTCCCTGACTCTGTCTGAAGCTCTCTGACACTCTCTGACACTCTCTGAAACTCTCTGAAACTCTCTGACACTCCCTGACACTCTCTGAAACTCTCCGACACTCTGTGACACTGTCTGAAACTTTCTGGCACTCTCTGACACTCGCTGAAGATCTCTGAAACTCTCTGAAAATCCCTGACACTCTGAAACTCTCTGACACTCACTGACACTCTATGGCACTCACTGACACTCTCTGAAGATCTCTGAAACTCTCTGAAACTCTCTGACACTCTCTGACACTCTCTGACACTCTCTGAAACTCTCAGACACTCTCAGACACTCTCTGACACTCTCTGACACTATCTGAGACTCTCTGAAACTCTCTGACACTCTCTGACACTCTCTGAAACTCTCTGACACTCTCTGACACTCTCAGACACTCTCTGACACTCTCTGACACTTTCTGAAACTCTCTGACACTATCTGACACTTTCTGAATCTCTCGGAAAATCTCTGAATCTCTCTGAAACTCTCCGACACTCTGTGACACTCTCTGACACTTTCTGAAACTCTCTGACACTCTCTGACACTCTCTGAAACTCTCTGAAACTCTCTGACACTCTCTGACGCTCTCTGAAACTCTCTGACAATCTCTGACACTCTCAGACACTCTCTGACACTCTCTGAAACCCTCTGACACTCTCTGACACTCTCTGAAACTCTTGGACACTCTTTGACACTCTCAGAAACTCTCAGAAGCTCACTGAAACTCTCTGACACTCTCTGACACTCTCTGAAACTCTCAGACACTCTCAGACACTCTCTGACACTCTCTGACACTATCCGAGACTCTCTGAAACTCTCTGACACTCTCTGAAATTCTCTGAAACTCTCTGACACTCTCTGACACTCTCTGAAACTCTCTGACACTCTCTGACACTCTCAGACACTCGCTGACACTCTGTGACACTTTCTGAAACTCTCTGACACTATCTGACACTTTCTGAATCTCTCGGACACTCTCTGAATCTCTCTGAAACTCTCCGACACTCTCTGACACTCTCTGAAACTCTCAGACACTCTCAGACACTCTCTGACACTCTCTGACACTATCTGAGACTCTCTGAAACTCTCTGACACTCTCTGACACTCTCTGAAACTCTCTGACACTCTCTGACACTCTCAGACACTCTCTGACACTCTCTGACACTTTCTGAAACTCTCTGACACTATCTGACACTTTCTGAATCTCTCGGAAAATCTCTGAATCTCTCTGAAACTCTCCGACACTCTGTGACACTCTCTGACACTTTCTGAAACTCTCTGACACTCTCTGACACTCTCTGAAACTCTCTGAAACTCTCTGACACTCTCTGACGCTCTCTGAAACTCTCTGACAATCTCTGACACTCTCAGACACTCTCTGACACTCTCTGAAACCCTCTGACACTCTCTGACACTCTCTGACACTCTCTGAAACCCTCTGACACTCTCTGACACTCTCTGAAACTCTTCGACACTCTTTGACACTCTCAGAAACTCTCAGAAGCTCACTGAAACTCTCTGACACTCTCTGACACTCTCTGAAACTCTCAGACACTCTCAGACACTCTCTGACACTCTCTGACACTATCTGAGACTCTCTGAAACTCTCTGACACTCTCTGAAATTCTCTGAAACTCTCTGACACTCTCTGACACTCTCTGAAACTCTCTGACACTCTCTGACACTCTCAGACACTCGCTGACACTCTGTGACACTTTCTGAAACTCTCTGACACTATCTGACACTTTCTGAATCTCTCGGACACTCTCTGAATCTCTCTGAAACTCTCCGACACTCTGTGACACTCTCTGAAACTTTCTGGCACTCTCTGACACTCTCTGAACATCTCTGAAACTCTCTGAAAATCTCTGACACTCTCTGACACTCTGTGACACTCTCAGATACTCTCTGACTCTCCCAGACACCCTCCGAAACTCTCAGAAACTGTCAGAAACTCTCTGGAACTCTCTGACACTCTCAGAAAGTCTCTGAAACTCTCTGACTCTCTCTGAAACTCTCTGACACTCTCTGATGCTCTCTGACACTCTGAAACTCTGTGACACTCTTTGACACTCTCTGACACTCACTGACTCTCTCTGAAACTCTCTGACACTCTCTGAAACTCTCTGAAACTCTCTGACACTCTCTGACAATCTCTGACACTCTCTGAATCTCTCTGAATCACTCTGACACTCTGTGACACTCTCTGAAACTCTCTGACACTCTCTGAAACTTTCAGACACTCTCTGAAACTCTCTGAAGCTCTCTGAAACTCTCTGAAACTCTCTGACACTCTCTGACACTCTCTGAAACTCTCTGACACTCTCTGACACTCTCTGAAACACTCTGACAATCTCTGGCACTCTCAGAAACTCTCAGACACTCTCTGAAGATCTCTGAAACTCTCTGACACTATCTGACACTTTCTGAATCTCTCGGACACTCTCTGAATCTCTCTGAAACTCTCCGACACTCTGTCACACTCTCTGAAACTTTCTCGCACTCTCTGACACTCTCTGAAGATCTCTGAAACTCTCTGATATTCTCAGACACTCTCTGACACTCTCTGACACTTTCTGACACTCCCTGACACTCTCTGAAACTCTTTGACAATCTCAGACACTGTCTGACTCTATCTGAAACTCTGTGACACTCTCTGACACTCCCTGACACTGTCTGAAGCTCTCTGACACTCTCTGAAACTCTCTGAAACTCTCTGACACTCTCTGACACTCTCTGAAACTCTCCGACACTCTGTGACACTCTCTGAAACTTTCAGGCACTCTCTGACACTCGCTGAAGATCTCTGAAACTCTCTGAAAATCCCTGACACTCTCTGAAACTCTCTGACACTCACTGACACTCTATGGCACTCACTGACACTCTCTGAAGATCTCTGAAACTCTCTGACACTCTCTGACACTCTCTGAAACTCTCAGACACTCTCAGACACTCTCTGACACTCTCTGACACTATCTGAGACTCTCTGAAACTCTCTGACACTCTCTGAAATTCTCTGAAACTCTCTGACACTCTCTGACACTCTCTGAAACTCTCTGACACTCTCTGACACTCTCAGACACTCTCTGACACTCTCTGACACTTTCTGAAACTCTCTGACACTATCTGACACTTTCTGAATCTCTCGGAAAATCTCTGAATCTCTCTGAAACTCTCCGACACTCTGTGACACTCTCTGAAACTTTCTGGCACTCTCTGACACTCTCTGAAGATCTGTGGCACTCTCTGAAAATCTCTGACACTCTGTGACACTCTCTGACACTCTCTGACACTTTCTGAAACTCTCTGACACTCTCTGACACTCTCTGAAACTCTCTGAAACTCTCTGACACTCTCTGACGCTCTCTGAAACTCTCTGACAATCTCTGACACTCACAGACACTCTCTGACACTCTCTGAAACCCTCTGACACTCTCTGACACTCTGAAACTCTTTGACACTCTTTGACACTCTAAGAAACTCTCAGAAGCTCACTGAAACTCTCTGACACTCTCTGACACTCTCTGAAACTCTCAGACACTCTCAGACACTCTCTGACACTCTCTGACACTATCTGAGACTCTCTGAAACTCTCTGACACTCTCTGAAATTCTCTGAAACTCTCTGACACTCTCTGACACTCTCTGAAACTCTCTGACACTCTCTGACACTCTCAGACACTCGCTGACACTCTGTGACACTTTCTGAAACTCTCTGACACTATCTGACACTTTCTGAATCTCTCGGACACTCTCTGAATCTCTCTGAAACTCTCCGACACTCTGTGACACTCTCTGAAACTTTCTGGCACTCTCTGACACTCTCTGAACATCTCTGAAACTCTCTGAAAATCTCTGACACTCTCTGACACTCTGTGACACTCTCAGATACTCTCTGACTCTCCCAGACACCCTCCGACACTCTCAGAAACTGTCAGAAACTCTCTGGAACTCTCTGACACTCTCAGAAAGTCTCTGAAACTCTCTGACTCTCTCTGAAACTCTCTGACACTCTCTGATGCTCTCTGACACTCTGAAACTCTGTGACACTCTTTGACACTCTCTGACATTCACTGACTCTCTCTGAAACTCTCTGACACTCTCTGAAACTCTCTGAAACTGTCTGACACTCTCTGACAATCTCTGACACTCTCTGAATCTCTCTGAATCACACTGACAATCTGTGACACTCTCTGAAACTCTCTGACACTCTCTGAAACTTTCAGACACTCTCTGAAACTCTCTGAAGCTCTCTGAAACTCTCTGAAACTCTGTGACACTCTCTGACACTCTCTGAAACTCTCTGAAACTCTCTGACACTCTCTGACACTCTCTGAAACTCTCTGACAATCTCTGGCACTCTCAGACACTCTCAGACACTCTCTGAAGATCTCTGAAACTCTCTGACACTATCTGACACTTTCTGAATCTCTCGGACACTCTCTGAATCTCTCTGAAACTCTCCGACACTCTGTCACACTCTCTGAAACTTTCTCGCACTCTCTGACACTCTCTGAAGATCTCTGAAACTCTCTGATATTCTCAGACACTCTCTGACACTCTCTGACACTTTCTGAAACTCTCTGACAGTATCTGACACTTTCGGAAACTCTCGGACACTCTCTGACACACTCTGCAACTCTGTGTCACTCTGTGACACTCTCTGACACTCTCTGACACTCTCTGAATCTCTCCGAAACTCTCTGACACTCTCTGATGCTCTCTGACACTCTGAAACTCTGTGACACTCTTTGACACTCTCTGACACTCACTGACTCTCTCTGAAACTCTCTGACACTCTCTGAAACTCTCTGAAACTCTCTGACACTCTCTGACAATCTCTGACACTCTCTGAATCTCTCTGAATCACTCTGACACTCTGTGACACTCTCTGAAACTCTCTGACACTCTCTGAAACTTTCAGACACTCTCTGAAACTCTCTGAAGCTCTCTGAAACTCTCTGAAACTCTCTGACACTCTCTGACACTCTCTGAAACTCTCTGAAACTCTCTGACACTCTCTGACACTCTCTGAAACACTCTGACAATCTCTGGCACTCTCAGAAACTCTCAGACACTCTCTGAAGATCTCTGAAACTCTCTGACACTATCTGACACTTTCTGAATCTCTCGGACACTCTCTGAATCTCTCTGAAACTCTCCGACACTCTGTCACACTCTCTGAAACTTTCTCGCACTCTCTGACACTCTCTGAAGATCTCTGAAACTCTCTGATATTCTCAGACACTCTCTGACACTCTCTGACACTTTCTGACACTCCCTGACACTCTCTGAAACTCTTTGACAATCTCAGACACTGTCTGACTCTATCTGAAACTCTGTGACACTCTCTGACACTCCCTGACACTGTCTGAAGCTCTCTGACACTCTCTGAAACTCTCTGAAACTCTCTGACACTCTCTGACACTCTCTGAAACTCTCCGACACTCTGTGACACTCTCTGAAACTTTCAGGCACTCTCTGACACTCGCTGAAGATCTCTGAAACTCTCTGAAAATCCCTGACACTCTCTGAAACTCTCTGACACTCACTGACACTCTATGGCACTCACTGACACTCTCTGAAGATCTCTGAAACTCTCTGAAACTCTCTGACACTCTCTGACACTCTCTGAAACTCTCAGACACTCTCAGACACTCTCTGACACTCTCTGACACTATCTGAGACTCTCTGAAACTCTCTGACACTCTCTGAAATTCTCTGAAACTCTCTGACACTCTCTGACACTCTCTGAAACTCTCTGACACTCTCTGACACTCTCAGACACTCTCTGACACTCTCTGACACTTTCTGAAACTCTCTGACACTATCTGACACTTTCTGAATCTCTCGGAAAATCTCTGAATCTCTCTGAAACTCTCCGACACTCTGTGACACTCTCTGAAACTTTCTGGCACTCTCTGACACTCTCTGAAGATCTGTGGCACTCTCTGAAAATCTCTGAAACTCTGTGACACTCTCTGACACTCTCTGACACTTTCTGAAACTCTCTGACACTCTCTGACACTCTCTGAAACTCTCTGAAACTCTCTGACACTCTCTGACGCTCTCTGAAACTCTCTGACAATCTCTGACACTCACAGACACTCTCTGACACTCTCTGAAACCCTCTGACACTCTCTGACACTCTGAAACTCTTTGACACTCTTTGACACTCTCAGAAACTCTCAGAAGCTCACTGAAACTCTCTGACACTCTCTGACACTCTCTGAAACTCTCAGACACTCTCAGACACTCTCTGACACTATCTGAGACTCTCTGAAACTCTCTGACACTCTCTGAAATTCTCTGAAACTCTCTGACACTCTCTGACACTCTCTGAAACTCTCTGACACTCTCTGACACTCTCAGACACTCGCTGACACTCTGTGACACTTTCTGAAACTCTCTGACACTATCTGACACTTTCTGAATCTCTCGGACACTCTCTGAATCTCTCTGAAACTCTCCGACACTCTGTGACACTCTCTGAAACTTTCTGGCACTCTCTGACACTCTCTGAACATCTCTGAAACTCTCTGAAAATCTCTGACACTCTCTGACACTCTGTGACACTCTCAGATACTCTCTGACTCTCCCAGACACCCTCCGACACTCTCAGAAACTGTCAGAAACTCTCTGGAACTCTCTGACACTCTCAGAAAGTCTCTGAAACTCTCTGACTCTCTCTGAAACTCTCTGACACTCTCTGATGCTCTCTGACACTCTGAAACTCTGTGACACTCTTTGACACTCTCTGACATTCACTGACTCTCTCTGAAACTCTCTGACACTCTCTGAAACTCTCTGAAACTGTCTGACACTCTCTGACAATCTCTGACACTCTCTGAATCTCTCTGAATCACTCTGACAATCTGTGACACTCTCTGAAACTCTCTGACACTCTCTGAAACTTTCAGACACTCTCTGAAACTCTCTGAAGCTCTCTGAAACTCTCTGAAACTCTGTGACACTCTCTGACACTCTCTGAAACTCTCTGAAACTCTCTGACACTCTCTGACACTCTCTGAAACTCTCTGACAATCTCTGGCACTCTCAGACACTCTCAGACACTCTCTGAAGATCTCTGAAACTCTCTGACACTATCTGACACTTTCTGAATCTCTCGGACACTCTCTGAATCTCTCTGAAACTCTGAAACTCTGTGACACTCTTTGACACTCTCTGACACTCACTGACTCTCTCTGAAACTCTCTGACACTCTCTGAAACTCTCTGAAACTCTCTGACACTCTCTGACAATCTCTGACACTCTCTGAATCTCTCTGAATCACTCTGACACTCTGTGACACTCTCTGAAACTCTCTGACACTCTCTGAAACTTTCAGACACTCTCTGAAACTCTCTGAAGCTCTCTGAAACTCTCTGAAACTCTCTGACACTCTCTGACACTCTCTGAAACTCTCTGACACTCTCTGACACTCTCTGACACTCTCTGAAACACTCTGACAATCTCTGGCACTCTCAGAAACTCTCAGACACTCTCTGAAGATCTCTGAAACTCTCTGACACTATCTGACACTTTCTGAATCTCTCGGACACTCTCTGAATCTCTCTGAAACTCTCCGACACTCTGTCACACTCTCTGAAACTTTCTCGCACTCTCTGACACTCTCTGAACATCTCTGAAACTCTCTGAAAATCTCTGACACTCTCTGACACTCTGTGACACTCTCAGATACTCTCTGACTCTCCCAGACACCCTCCGACACTCTCAGAAACTGTCAGAAACTCTCTGGAACTCTCTGACACTCTCAGAAAGTCTCTGAAACTCTCTGACTCTCTCTGAAACTCTCTGACACTCTCTGATGCTCTCTGACACTCTGAAACTCTGTGACACTCTTTGACACTCTCTGACATTCACTGACTCTCTCTGAAACTCTCTGACACTCTCTGAAACTCTCTGAAACTGTCTGACACTCTCTGACAATCTCTGACACTCTCTGAATCTCTCTGAATCACTCTGACAATCTGTGACACTCTCTGAAACTCTCTGACACTCTCTGAAACTTTCAGACACTCTCTGAAACTCTCTGAAGCTCTCTGAAACTCTCTGAAACTCTGTGACACTCTCTGACACTCTCTGAAACTCTCTGAAACTCTCTGACACTCTCTGACACTCTCTGAAACTCTCTGACAATCTCTGGCACTCTCAGACACTCTCAGACACTCTCTGAAGATCTCTGAAACTCTCTGACACTATCTGACACTTTCTGAATCTCTCGGACACTCTCTGAATCTCTCTGAAACTCTGAAACTCTGTGACACTCTTTGACACTCTCTGACACTCACTGACTCTCTCTGAAACTCTCTGACACTCTCTGAAACTCTCTGAAACTCTCTGACACTCTCTGACAATCTCTGACACTCTCTGAATCTCTCTGAATCACTCTGACACTCTGTGACACTCTCTGAAACTCTCTGACACTCTCTGAAACTTTCAGACACTCTCTGAAACTCTCTGAAGCTCTCTGAAACTCTCTGAAACTCTCTGACACTCTCTGACACTCTCTGAAACTCTCTGACACTCTCTGACACTCTCTGACACTCTCTGAAACACTCTGACAATCTCTGGCACTCTCAGAAACTCTCAGACACTCTCTGAAGATCTCTGAAACTCTCTGACACTATCTGACACTTTCTGAATCTCTCGGACACTCTCTGAATCTCTCTGAAACTCTCCGACACTCTGTCACACTCTCTGAAACTTTCTCGCACTCTCTGACACTCTCTGAAGATCTCTGAAACTCTCTGATATTCTCAGACACTCTCTGACACTCTCTGACACTTTCTGACACTCCCTGACACTCTCTGAAACTCTTTGACAATCTCAGACACTGTCTGACTCTATCTGAAACTCTGTGACACTCTCTGACACTCCCTGACACTGTCTGAAGCTCTCTGACACTCTCTGAAACTCTCTGAAACTCTCTGACACTCTCTGACACTCTCTGAAACTCTCCGACACTCTGTGACACTCTCTGAAACTTTCAGGCACTCTCTGACACTCGCTGAAGATCTCTGAAACTCTCTGAAAATCCCTGACACTCTCTGAAACTCTCTGACACTCACTGACACTCTATGGCACTCACTGACACTCTCTGAAGATCTCTGAAACTCTCTGACACTCTCTGACACTCTCTGAAACTCTCAGACACTCTCAGACACTCTATGACACTCTCTGACACTATCTGAGACTCTCTGAAACTCTCTGACACTCTCTGAAATTCTCTGAAACTCTCTGACACTCTCTGACACTCTCTGAAACTCTCTGACACTCTCTGACACTCTCAGACACTCTCTGACACTCTCTGACACTTTCTGAAACTCTCTGACACTATCTGACACTTTCTGAATCTCTCGGAAAATCTCTGAATCTCTCTGAAACTCTCCGACACTCTGTGACACTCTCTGAAACTTTCTGGCACTCTCTGACACTCTCTGAAGATCTGTGGCACTCTCTGAAAATCTCTGACACTCTGTGACACTCTCTGACACTTTCTGAAACTCTCTGACACTCTCTGACACTCTCTGAAACTCTCTGAAACTCTCTGACACTCTCTGACGCTCTCTGAAACTCTCTGACAATCTCTGAAACTCTTTGACACTCTTTGACACTCTAAGAAACTCTCAGAAGCTCACTGAAACTCTCTGACACTCTCTGACACTCTCTGAAACTCTCAGACACTCTCAGACACTCTCTGACACTCTCTGACACTATCTGAGACTCTCTGAGACTCTCTGAAACTCTCTGACACTCTCTGAAATTCTCTGAAACTCTCTGACACTCTCTGACACTCTCTGAAACTCTCTGACACTCTCTGACACTCTCAGACACTCGCTGACACTCTGTGACACTTTCTGAAACTCTCTGACACTATCTGACACTTTCTGAATCTCTCGGACACTCTCTGAATCTCTCTGAAACTCTCCGACACTCTGTGACACTCTCTGAAACTTTCTGGCACTCTCTGACACTCTCTGAACATCTCTGAAACTCTCTGAAAATCTCTGACACTCTCTGACACTCTGTGACACTCTCAGATACTCTCTGACTCTCCCAGACACCCTCCGACACTCTCAGAAACTGTCAGAAACTCTCTGGAACTCTCTGACACTCTCAGAAAGTCTCTGAAACTCTCTGACTCTCTCTGAAACTCTCTGACACTCTCTGATGCTCTCTGACACTCTGAAACTCTGTGACACTCTTTGACACTCTCTGACATTCACTGACTCTCTCTGAAACTCTCTGACACTCTCTGAAACTCTCTGAAACTGTCTGACACTCTCTGACAATCTCTGACACTCTCTGAATCTCTCTGAATCACTCTGACAATCTGTGACACTCTCTGAAACTCTCTGACACTCTCTGAAACTTTCAGACACTCTCTGAAACTCTCTGAAGCTCTCTGAAACTCTCTGAAACTCTGTGACACTCTCTGACACTCTCTGAAACTCTCTGAAACTCTCTGACACTCTCTGACACTCTCTGAAACTCTCTGACAATCTCTGGCACTCTCAGACACTCTCAGACACTCTCTGAAGATCTCTGAAACTCTCTGACACTATCTGACACTTTCTGAATCTCTCGGACACTCTCTGAATCTCTCTGAAACTCTCCGACACTCTGTCACACTCTCTGAAACTTTCTCGCACTCTCTGACACTCTCTGAAGATCTCTGAAACTCTCTGATATTCTCAGACACTCTCTGACACTCTCTGACACTTTCTGAAACTCTCTGACAGTATCTGACACTTTCGGAAACTCTCGGACACTCTCTGACACACTCTGCAACTCTGTGTCACTCTGTGACACTCTCTGACACTCTCTGACACTCTCTGAATCTCTCCGAAACTCTCTGACACTCTCTGATGCTCTCTGACACTCTGAAACTCTGTGACACTCTTTGACACTCTCTGACACTCACTGACTCTCTCTGAAACTCTCTGACACTCTCTGAAACTCTCTGAAACTCTCTGACACTCTCTGACAATCTCTGACACTCTCTGAATCTCTCTGAATCACTCTGACACTCTGTGACACTCTCTGAAACTCTCTGACACTCTCTGAAACTTTCAGACACTCTCTGAAACTCTCTGAAGCTCTCTGAAACTCTCTGAAACTCTCTGACACTCTCTGACACTCTCTGAAACTCTCTGAAACTCTCTGACACTCTCTGACACTCTCTGAAACACTCTGACAATCTCTGGCACTCTCAGAAACTCTCAGACACTCTCTGAAGATCTCTGAAACTCTCTGACACTATCTGACACTTTCTGAATCTCTCGGACACTCTCTGAATCTCTCTGAAACTCTCCGACACTCTGTCACACTCTCTGAAACTTTCTCGCACTCTCTGACACTCTCTGAAGATCTCTGAAACTCTCTGATATTCTCAGACACTCTCTGACACTCTCTGACACTTTCTGACACTCCCTGACACTCTCTGAAACTCTTTGACAATCTCAGACACTGTCTGACTCTATCTGAAACTCTGTGACACTCTCTGACACTCCCTGACACTGTCTGAAGCTCTCTGACACTCTCTGAAACTCTCTGAAACTCTCTGACACTCTCTGACACTCTCTGAAACTCTCCGACACTCTGTGACACTCTCTGAAACTTTCAGGCACTCTCTGACACTCGCTGAAGATCTCTGAAACTCTCTGAAAATCCCTGACACTCTCTGAAACTCTCTGACACTCACTGACACTCTATGGCACTCACTGACACTCTCTGAAGATCTCTGAAACTCTCTGAAACTCTCTGACACTCTCTGACACTCTCTGAAACTCTCAGACACTCTCAGACACTCTCTGACACTCTCTGACACTATCTGAGACTCTCTGAAACTCTCTGACACTCTCTGAAATTCTCTGAAACTCTCTGACACTCTCTGACACTCTCTGAAACTCTCTGACACTCTCTGACACTCTCAGACACTCTCTGACACTCTCTGACACTTTCTGAAACTCTCTGACACTATCTGACACTTTCTGAATCTCTCGGAAAATCTCTGAATCTCTCTGAAACTCTCCGACACTCTGTGACACTCTGAAACTTTCTGGCACTCTCTGACACTCTCTGAAGATCTGTGGCACTCTCTGAAAATCTCTGAAACTCTGTGACACTCTCTGACACTCTCTGACACTTTCTGAAACTCTCTGACACTCTCTGACACTCTCTGAAACTCTCTGAAACTCTCTGACACTCTCTGACGCTCTCTGAAACTCTCTGACAATCTCTGACGCTCACAGACACTCTCTGACACTCTCTGAAACCCTCTGACACTCTCTGACACTCTGAAACTCTTTGACACTCTTTGACACTCTCAGAAACTCTCAGAAGCTCACTGAAACTCTCTGACACTCTCTGACACTCTCTGAAACTCTCAGACACTCTCAGACACTCTCTGACACTCTCTGACACTATCTGAGACTCTCTGAAACTCTCTGACACTCTCTGAAATTCTCTGAAACTCTCTGACACTCTCTGACACTCTCTGAAACTCTCTGACACTCTCTGACACTCTCAGACACTCGCTGACACTCTGTGACACTTTCTGAAACTCTCTGACAATATCTGAC
This sequence comes from Heterodontus francisci, assembly GCF_036365525.1. Classification (NCBI taxonomy): domain Eukaryota; kingdom Metazoa; phylum Chordata; class Chondrichthyes; order Heterodontiformes; family Heterodontidae; genus Heterodontus; species Heterodontus francisci. Next base: position 36,709,392 of record NC_090412.1, on the reverse strand, counting down.
ACTTTCTGAATCTCTCGGACACTCTCTGAATCTCTCTGAAACTCTCCGACACTCTGTGACACTCTCTGAAACTTTCTGGCACTCTCTGACACTCTCTGAACATCTCTGAAACTCTCTGAAAATCTCTGACACTCTCTGACACTCTGTGACACTCTCAGATACTCTCTGACTCTCCCAGACACCCTCCGACACTCTCAGAAACTGTCAGAAACTCTCTGGAACTCTCTGACACTCTCAGAAAGTCTCTGAAACTCTCTGACTCTCTCTGAAACTCTCTGACACTCTCTGATGCTCTCTGACACTCTGAAACTCTGTGACACTCTTTGACACTCTCTGACATTCACTGACTCTCTCTGAAACTCTCTGACACTCTCTGAAACTCTCTGAAACTGTCTGACACTCTCTGACAATCTCTGACACTCTCTGAATCTCTCTGAATCACTCTGACAATCTGTGACACTCTCTGAAACTCTCTGACACTCTCTGAAACTTTCAGACACTCTCTGAAACTCTCTGAAGCTCTCTGAAACTCTCTGAAACTCTGTGACACTCTCTGACACTCTCTGAAACTCTCTGAAACTCTCTGACACTCTCTGACACTCTCTGAAACTCTCTGACAATCTCTGGCACTCTCAGACACTCTCAGACACTCTCTGAAGATCTCTGAAACTCTCTGACACTATCTGACACTTTCTGAATCTCTCGGACACTCTCTGAATCTCTCTGAAACTCTCCGACACTCTGTCACACTCTCTGAAACTTTCTCGCCTTCTCTGACACTCTCTGAAGATCTCTGAAACTCTCTGATATTCTCAGACACTCTCTGACACTCTCTGACACTTTCTGAAACTCTCTGACAGTATCTGACACTTTCGGAAACTCTCGGACACTCTCTGACACACTCTGCAACTCTGTGTCACTCTGTGACACTCTCTCACACTCTCTGACACTCTCTGAATCTCTCCGAAACTCTCTGACACTCTGTGACACTCTGTAACTCTCTGAAACTCCCTGACACTCTCTGACACTCTCTGAACATCTCTGAAACGCTCTGAAAATCTCTGACACTCTCTGACACTCTGTGACACTCTCAGACACTCTCTGACTCACGCAGACACACTTCAACACACTCAGAAACTCTCAGAAACTCTCTGACAATCTCAGAACCTCTCTGAAACTCTTTGACTCTCTCTGAAACTCTCTGACACTCTCTGACACTCTCTGACACCCTCTGAAACACTTTGACACTCTTTGACACTCTCAGACACTATCTGACTCTCTCTGAAACTCTCTGACACTCTCTGACACTCCCTGACACTCTCTGAAGCTCTCTGACACTCTCTGACACTCTCTGAAACTCTTTGACACTCTTTGACAATCTCAAACACTGTCTGACTCTATCTGAAACTCTCTGACACTCTCTGACACTCCCTGACACTGTCTGAAGCTCTCTGACACTCTCTGACACTCTCTGAAACTCTCTGAAACTCTCTGACACTCTGTGAAACTCTCTGAAAATCTCTGACATTCTCTGAGTCTTTCCGACACACTCAGAAACTGTCAGAAACTCTCAGGCACTCTCTGACACTATCAGAATGTCTCTGAAACTCTCTGACACTCTCTGAAACACTCTGACACTCTCAGACACTTTCTGACTCTCTCTGAAACTCTCTACTATCTCCGACACTCTCTGACACTCTCTGAAGCTCTCTGATACTCTCTGACATTCTGTGACACTCTCTGAAATTCTCTAAAAGTCTATGACACTCTCTGACACTCTCTTGAAACATTCCGACACTCTCTGAAACACTCTGAAACACTCTGAAGATCTCTGAAACTCTCTGAAACTCTCTGACAATCTCAGAAAATCTCAGAAACTCTCTGAAACTCTCTGAAACTCTCTGAAACTCTCTGACACTCTGTGACAATCTCTGAAACTCTCTGACACTCTCTGACACTCGATGACTCTCTCTGAATCTCGCAGACACTCTCTGATACTCTCTGACAATCACTGACACTATCTGACACTGTCTGACAATCTCTGAAACGCTCTGACACTCACTGACACTCTGTGGCACTCACTGACACTCTCTGAAGATCACTGAAACTCTCTGAAAATCTCTGACACTCTCTGAAACTCTGTGACACTCTCTGAAACACTCTGACGCTCTCTGACACTCTCCGGCACACTCAGAAACTGTCAGAAACTCTCAGGCACTCTCTGACACTCTCAGAAATTCTCTGAAACTCTCTGACACTCTCTGAAACCCTCTGACACTCTCTGACACTCTCTGACACTCTCTGAAACTCTTTGACACTCTTTGACACTCTCAGACACTGTCTGACTCTCTCTGAAACTCTCTGAAACTCTCTGACACTCTCTGACAGTCCCTGACACTCTCTGAAGCTTTCTGAAACTCTCTGACACTCTGTGACACCCTCTGAAACTCTCTGAAACTCTCGGACACTCTCTGAAACTTTCTGACACTCTCTGAAACTCTCTGAAACTCTTTGTAACTCTCTGACACTCTCAGAAACTCTCAGAAGCTCACTGAAACTCTCTGACACTCTCTGACACTCTCTGAAACTCTCAGACACTCTCAGACACTCTCTGACACTCTCTGACACTATCTGAGACTCTCTGAAACTCTCTGACACTCTCTGACACTCTCTGAAACTGTCTGAAACTCTCTGACACGCTCTGAAACTCTCTGAAACTGTCTGACACTCTCTGACAATCTCTGACACTCTCTGAATCTCTCTGAATCACTCTGACACTCTGTGACACTCTCTGAAACTCTGTGACACTCTCAGAAACTTTCTGACACTCTCTGAAACTCTCTGAAGCTCTCTGAAACTCTCTGAAACTCTCTGACACTCTCTGACACTCTCTAAAACTCTCTGAAACTCTCTGACACTCTCTGACACTCTCTGAAACTCTCTGACAATCTCTGGCACTCTCAGACACTCTCTGACACTCTGTGACACTTTCTGAAACTCTCTGACACTATCTGACGCTTTCGGAAACTCTCGGACACTCTGTGACACACTCTGCAACTCTGTGTCACTCTGTGACACTCCCTGACACTCTCCGACACTCTCTGAATCTCTCCGAAACTCTCTGACACTCTGTGACACTCTGTAACTCTCTGAAACTCCCTGACACTCTCTGACACTCTCTGAACATCTCTGAAACTCTCTGAAAATCTCTGACACTCTCTGACACTCTGTGACACTCTCTGACACTCTCTGACGCCCGCAGACACACTCCGACACTCTCAGAACCTCTCTGAAACTCTTTGACACTCTCTGAAACTCTCTGACACTCTCTGACACCCTCTGAAACACTTTGACACTCTTTGACACTCTCAGACACTATATGACTCTCTCTGAAACTCTCTGACACTCTCTGACACTCCCTGACACTCTCTGAAGCTCTCTGACACTCTCTGACACTCTCTGAAACTCTTTGACACTCTTTGACAATCTCAGACACTGTCTGACTCTATCTGAAACTCTCTGACACTCTCTGACACTCCCTGACACTGTCTGAAGCTCTCTGACACTCTCTGACACTCTCTGAAACTCTCTGAAACTCTCTGACACTCTGTGACACTCTCTGAAAATCTCTGACATTCTCTGAGTCTCTCCGACACACTCAGAAACTGTCAGAAACTCTCAGGCACTCTCTGACACTATCAGAATGTCTCTGAAACTCTCTGACACTCTCTGAAACTCTCTGACACTCTCAGACACTTTCTCGCACTCTCTGACACTCTCTGAAGATCTCTGAAACTCTCTGAAAATCTCTGGCACTCTCTGAAACACTCTGACACTCTCTGATATTCTCAGACACTCTCTGACACTTTCTGAAACTCTCTGACAGTATCTGACACTTTCGGAAACTCTCGGACACTCTGTGACACACTCTGCAACTCTGTGTCACTCTGTGACACTCCCTGACACTCTCCGACACTCTCTGAATCTCTCCGAAACTCTCTGACACTCTGTGACACTCTGTAACTCTCTGAAAATCCCTGACACTCTCTGACACTCTCTGAACATCTCTGAAACTCTCTGAAAATCTCTGACACTCTCTGACACTCTGTGACACTCTCTGACACTCTCTGACTCCCGCAGACACACTTCGACACTCTCAGAACCTCTCTGAAACTCTTTGACACTCTCTGAAACTCTCTGACACTCTCTGACACCCTCTGAAACACTTTGACACTCTTTGACACTCTCAGACACTATATGACTCTCTCTGAAACTCTCTGACACTCTCTGACACTCCCTGACACTCTCTGAAGCTCTCTGACACTCTCTGACACTCTCTGAAACTCTTTGACACTCTTTGACAATCTCAGACACTGTCTGACTCTATCTGAAACTCTCTGACACTCTCTGACACTCCCTGACACTGTCTGAAGCTCTCTGACACTCTCTGACACTCTCTGAAACTCTCTGAAACTCTCTGACACTCTGTGACACTCTCTGAAAATCTCTGACATTCTCTGAGTCTCTCCGACACACTCAGAAACTGTCAGAAACTCTCAGGCACTCTCTGACACTATCAGAATGTCTCTGAAACTCTCTGACACTCTCTGAAACTCTCTGACACTCTCAGACACTTTCTGACTCTCTCTGAAACTCTCTACTATCTCTGACACTCTCTGACACTCTCTGAAGCTCTCTGATACTCTCTGACATTCTGTGACACTCTCTGAAATTCTCTAAAAGTCTATGACACTCTCTGACACTCTCTTGAAACATTCCGACACTCTCTGAAACACTCTGAAACACTCTGAAGATCTCTGAAACTCTCTGAAACTCTCTGACAATCTCAGAAAATCTCAGAAACTCTCTGAAACTCTCTGAAACTCTCTGAAACTCTCTGACACTCTGTGACAATCTCTGAAACTCTCTGACACTCTCTGACACTCGATGACTCTCTCTGAATCTCGCAGACACTCTCTGATACTCTCTGACAATCACTGACACTATCTGACACTGTCTGACAATCTCTGAAACGCTCTGACACTCACTGACACTCTGTGGCACTCACTGACACTCTCTGAAGATCTCTGAAACTCTCTGACACTCTCTGAAACTCTGTGACACTCTCTGAAACACTCTGACACTCTCTGACACTCTCCGGCACACTCAGAAACTGTCAGAAACTCTCAGGCACTCTCTGACACTCTCAGAAATTCTCTGAAACTCTCTGACACTCTCTGAAACCCTCTGACACTCTCTGACACTCTCTGACACTCTCTGAAACTCTTTGACACTCTTTGACACTCTCAGACACTGTCTGACTCTCTCTGAAACTCTCTGAAACTCTCTGACACTCTCTGACAGTCCCTGACACTCTCTGAAGCTTTCTGAAACTCTCTGACACTCTGTGACACCCTCTGAAACTCTCTGAAACTCTCGGACACTCTCTGAAACTTTCTGACACTCTATGAAACTCTCTGAAACTCTTTGTAACTCTCTGACAATCTCAGAAACTCTCAGAAGCTCACTGAAACTCTCTGACACACTCTGACACTCTCTGAAACTCTCAGACACTCTCAGACACTCTCTGACACTCTCTGACACTATCTGAGACTCTCTGAAACTCTCTGACACTCTCTGAAATTCTCTGAAACTCTCTGACACTCTCTGAAACTCTCTGACACTCTCTGACACTCTCAGAAACTCTCTGACACTCTGTGACACTTTCTGAAACTCTCTGACACTATCTGACGCTTTCTGAATCTCTCGGACACTCTCTGAATCTCTCTGAAACTCTCCGACACTCTGTGACAATCTCTGAAACTTTCTAGCACTCTCTGACACTCTCTGAAGATCTCTGGCACTCTCTGAAAATCTCTGACACTCTCTGAAACTCTGTGACACTCTCTGAAAAACTCTGACACTCTCTGACACTCTCAGACACTCTCTGACTCTTTCTGAAACTCTGTGACACTCTCTGACTCTTTCTGAAACTCTCGGACACTCTCTGACACACTCTGCAACTCTATGACACCCTGTGACACTCTCTGACACTCTCTGAATCTCTCTGAAAAGATCTGACACTCTGTGACACTCACTGAAACTCTCTGAAACTCCCTGACACTCTCTGACTCTCTCTGAAACTTTCTGACACTCTCTGACACTCTCTGAACATCTCTGAAACTCTCTGAAAATCTCTGACACTCTCTGACACTCTGTGACACTCTCAGAAACTCTCAGGCACTCTCTGACACTCTCAGAAATTCTCTGAAACTCTCTGACACTCTCTGATACCCTCTGACACTCTCTGACACTCTCTGACACTCTCTGAAACTCTTTGGCACTCTTTGACACTCTCAGACACTGTCTGACTCTCTCTGAAACTCTCTGAAACTCTCTGACACTCTCTGACACTCCCTGACACTCTCTGAAGATTTCTGAAACTCTCTGACACTCTGTGACACCCTCTGAAACTCTCTGAAACTCTCGGACACTCTCTGAATCTTTCTGACACTCTCTGAAACTCTCAGGCACTCTCTGACACTCTCAGAATTTCTCTGAAACTCTCTGACACTCTCCGAAACCCTCTGACACTCTCTGACACTCTCTGACACTCTCTGAAACTCTTTGGCACTCTTTGACACTCTCAGACACTGTCTGACTCTCTCTGAAACTCTCTGAAGCTCTCTGACACTCTCTGACACTCCCTGACACTCTCTGAAGATTTCTGAAACTCTCTGACACTCTGTGACACCCTCTGAAACTCTCTGAATCTCTTGGACACTCTCTGAAACTTTCTGACACTCTCTGAAACTCTCTGAAACTCTTTGTAACTCTCTGACATTCTCAGAAACTCTCAGAAGCTCACTGAAACTCTCTGACACTCTCTGAAACTCTCAGACACTCTCAGACACTCTCTGACACTCTCTGCCACTATCTGAGACTCTCTGAAACTCTCTGACACTCTCTGAAATTCTCTGAAACTCTCTGACACTCTCTGACACTCTCTGAAACTCTCTGACACTCTCTGACACTCTCAGACACTCTCTGACACTCTCAGACACTTTCTGAAACTCTCTGACACTATCTGACGCTTTCTGAATCTCTCGGACACTCTCTGAATCTCTCTGAAACTCTCCGACACTCTGTGACACTCTCTGAAACTTTCTGGCACTCTCTGACACTCTCTGAAGATCTCTGGCAATCTCTGAAAATCTCTGACACTCTCTGAAACTCTGTGACACGCTCTGAAAAACTCTGACACTCTCTGACACTCTCAGACACTCTCTGACACTCTCTGACTCTTTCTGAAACTCTCCGACACTCTCTGACTCTTTCTAAAACTCTCGGACACTCTCTGACACACTCTGCAACTCTATGACACTCTGTGACACTCTCTGACACTCTCTGAATCTCTCTGAAAAACTCTGACACTCTCTGACACTCTCAGACACTCTCTGACACTCTCTGACTCTTTCTGAAACTCTCTGACACTCTCTGACTCTTTCTGAAACTCTCGGACACTCTCTGACACACTCTGCAACTCTATGACACTCTGTGACACTCTCTGACACTCTCTGAATCTCTCTGAAAAGCTCTGACACTCTGTGACAATCTCTGAAACTCTCTGACACTCTCTGACACTCTCTGAATCTCTCCGAAACTCTCTGACACTCTGTGACACTCTGTAACTCTCTGAAACTCCCTGACACTCTCTGACACTCTCTGAACATCTCTGAAACTCTCTGAAAATCTCTGACACTCTCTGACACTCTGTGACACTCTCAGACACTCTCTGACACCCGCAGACACACTTAGACACACTCAGAAACTCTCAGAAACTCTCTGACACTCTCAGAACCTCTCTGAAACTCTTTGACACTCTCTGAAACTCTCTGACACTCTCTGACACTCTCTGACACCCTCTGAAACACTTTGACACTCTTTGACACTCTCAGACACTATCTGAGTCTCTCTGAAACTCTCTGACACTCTCTGACACTCCCTGAAACTCTCTGAAGCTCTCTGACACTCTCTGACACTCTCTGAAACTCTTTGACACTCTTTGACAATCTCAAACACTGTCTGACTCTATCTGAAACTCTCTGACACTCTCTGACACTCCCTGACACTGTCTGAAGCTCTCTGACACTCTCTGACACTCTCTGAAACTCTGTGACACGCTCTGAAAAACTCTGACACTCTCTGACACTCTCAGACACTCTCTGACACTCTCTGACTCTTTCTGAAACTCTCCGACACTCTCTGACTCTTTCTAAAACTCTAGGACACTCTCTGACACACTCTGCAACTCTATGACACTCTGTGACACTCTCTGACACTCTCTGAATCTCTCTGAAAAACTCTGACACTCTCTGACACTCTCAGACACTCTCTGACACTCTCTGACTCTTTCTGAAACTCTCTGACACTCTCTGACTCTTTCTGAAACTCTCGGACACTCTCTGACACACTCTGCAACTCTATGACACTCTGTGACACTCTCTGACACTCTCTGAATCTCTCTGAAAAGCTCTGACACTCTGTGACAATCTCTGAAACTCTCTGACACTCTCTGACACTCTCTGAATCTCTCCGAAACTCTCTGACACTCTGTGACACTCTGTAACTCTCTGAAACTCCCTGACACTCTCTGAACATCTCTGAAACTCTCTGAAAATCTCTGACACTCTCTGACACTCTGTGACACTCTCAGACACTCTCTGACACCCGCAGACACACTTAGACACACTCAGAAACTCTCAGAAACTCTCTGACACTCTCAGAACCTCTCTGAAACTCTTTGACACTCTCTGAAACTCTCTGACACTCTCTGACACTCTCTGACACCCTCTGAAACACTTTGACACTCTTTGACACTCTCAGACACTATCTGACTCTCTCTGAAACTCTCTGACACTCTCTGACACTCCCTGACACTCTCTGAAGCTCTCTGACACTCTCTGACACTCTCTGAAACTCTTTGACACTCTTTGACAATCTCAGACACTGTCTGACTCTATCTGAAACTCTCTGACACTCTCTGACACTCCCTGACACTGTCTGAAGCTCTCTGACACTCTCTGACACTCTCTGAAACTCTCTGAAACTCTCTGACACTCTGTGACACTCTCTGAAAATCTCTGACATTCTCTGAGTCTCTCGTACACACTCAGAAACTGTCAGAAACTCTCAGGCACTCTCTGACACTATCAGAATGTCTCTGAAACTCTCTGACACTCTCTGAAACTCTCTGACACTCTCAGACACTTTCTGACTCTCTCTGAAACTCTCTACTATCTCTGACACTCTCTGACACTCTCTGAAGCTCTCTGATACTCTCTGACATTCTGTGACACTCTCTGAAATTCTCTAAAAGTCTATGACACTCTCTGACACTCTCTTGAAACATTCCGACACTCTCTGAAACACTCTGAAACACTCTGAAGATCTCTGAAACTCTCTGAAACTCTCTGACAATCTCAGAAAATCTCAGAAACTCTCTGAAACTCTCTGAAACTTTCTGAAACTCTCTGAAACTCTCTGACACTCTGTGACAATCTCTGAAACTCTCTGACACTCTCTGACACTCGATGACTCTCTCTGAATCTCGCAGACACTCTCTGATAATCTCTGACAATCACTGACACTATCTGACACTGTCTGAGAATCTCTGAAACGCTCTGACACTCACTGACACTCTGTGGCACTCACTGACACTCTCTGAAGATCTCTGAAACTCTCTGAAAATCTCTGACACTCTCTGAAACTCTGTGACACTCTCTGAAACACTCTGACACTCTCTGACACTCTCCGGCACACTCAGAAACTGTCAGAAACTCTCAGGCACTCTCTGACACTCTCAGAAATTCTCTGAAACTCTCTGACACTCTCTGAAACCCTCTGACACTCTCTGACACTCTCTGACACTCTCTGAAAATCTTTGACACTCTTTGACACTCTCAGACACTGTCTGACTCTCTCTGAAACTCTCTGAAACTCTCTGACACTCTCTGACAGTCCCTGACACTCTCTGAAGCTTTCTGAAACTCTCTGACACTCTGTGACACCCTCTGAAACTCTCTGAAACTCTCGGACACTCTCTGAAACTTTCTGACACTCTATGAAACTCTCTGAAACTCTTTGTAACTCTCTGACAATCTCAGAAACTCTCAGAAGCTCACTGAAACTCTCTGACACACTCTGACACTCTCTGAAACTCTCAGACACTCTCAGACACTCTCTGACACTCTCTGACACTATCTGAGACTCTCTGAAACTCTCTGACACTCTCTGAAATTCTCTGAAACTCTCTGACACTCTCTGAAACTCTCTGACACTCTCTGACACTCTCAGAAACTCTCTGACACTCTGTGACACTTTCTGAAACTCTCTGACACTATCTGACGCTTTCTGAATCTCTCGGACACTCTCTGAATCTCTCTGAAACTCTCCGACACTCTGTGACACTCTCTGAAACTTTCTAGCACTCTCTGACACTCTCTGAAGATCTCTGACACTCTCTGAAAATCTCTGACACTCTCTGAAACTCTGTGACACTCTCTTTAAAACTCTGACACTCTCTGACACTCTCAGACACTCTCTGACACTCTCTGACTCTTTCTGAAACTCTGTGACACTCTCTGACTCTTTCTGAAACTCTCGGACACTCTCTGACACACTCTGCAACTCTATGACACCCTGTGACACTCTCTGACACTCTCTGAATCTCTCTGAAAAGCTCTGACACTCTGTGACACTCACTGAAACTCTCTGAAACTCCCTGACACTCTCTGACTCTCTCTGAAACTTTCTGACACTCTCTGACACTCTCTGAACATCTCTGAAACTCTCTGAAAATCTCTGACACTCTCTGACACTCTGTGACACTCTCAGAAACTCTCAGGCACTCTCTGACACTCTCAGAAATTCTCTGAAACTCTCTGACACTCTCTGATACCCTCTGACACTCTCTGACACTCTCTGACACTCTCTGAAACTCTTTGGCACTCTTTGACACTCTCAGACACTGTCTGACTCTCTCTGAAACTCTCTGAAACTCTCTGACACTCTCTGACACTCCCTGACACTCTCTGAAGATTTCTGAAACTCTCTGACACTCTGTGACACCCTCTGAAACTCTCTGAAACTCTCGGACACTCTCTGAAACTTTCTGACACTCTCTGAAACTCTCAGGCACTCTCTGACACTCTCAGAATTTCTCTGAAACTCTCTGACACTCTCCGAAACCCTCTGACACTCTCTGACACTCTCTGACACTCTCTGAAACTCTTTGGCACTCCTTGACACTCTCAGACACTGTCTGACTCTCTCTGAAACTCTCTGAAACTCTCTGACACTCTCTGACACTCCCTGACAATCTCTGAAGATTTCTGAAACTCTCTGACACTCTGTGACACCCTCTGAAACTCTCTGAATCTCTCGGACACTCTCTGAAACTTTCTGACACTCTCTGAAACTCTCTGAAACTCTTTGTAACTCTCTGACATTCTCAGAAACTCTCAGAAGCTCACTGAAACTCTCTGACACTCTCTGACACTCTCTGAAACTCTCAGACACTCTCAGACACTCTCTGACACTATCTGAGACTCTCTGAAACTCTCTGACACTCTCTGAAATTCTCTGAAACTCTCTGACACTCTCTGACACTCTCTGAAACTCTCTGACACTCTCTGACACTCTCAGACACTCTCTGACACTCTCAGACACTTTCTGAAACTCTCTGACACTATCTGACGCTTTCTGAATCTCTCGGACACTCTCTGAATCTCTCTGAAACTCTCCGACACTCTGTGACACTCTCTGAAACTTTCTGGCACTCTCTGACACTCTCTGAAGATCTCTGGCACTCTCTGAAAATCTCTGACACTCTCTGAAACTCTGTGACACGCTCTGAAAAACTCTGACGCTCTCTGACACTCTCAGACACTCTCTGACACTCTCTGACTCTTTCTGAAACTCTCCGACACTCTCTGACTCTTTCTAAAACTCTCGGACACTCTCTGACACACTCTGCAACTCTATGACACTCTGTGACACTCTCTGACACTCTCTGAATCTCTCTGAAAAACTCTGACACTCTCTGACACTCTCAGACACTCTCTGACACTCTCTGACTCTTTCTGAAACTCTCTGACACTCTCTGACTCTTTCTGAAACTCTCGGACACTCTCTGACACACTCTGCAACTCTATGACACTCTGTGACACTCTCTGACACTCTCTGAATCTCTCTGAAAAGCTCTGACACTCTGTGACACTCTCGGAAACTCTCTGAAACTCCCTGACACTCTCTGACTCTCTCTGAAACTTTCTGACACTCTCTGACAATCTCTGAACATCTCTGAAACTCTCTGAAAATCTCTGACACTCTCTGACACTCTGTGACACTCTCAGATACTCTCTGACTCTCTCAGACACACTCCGACACACTCAGAAGCTCTCAGAAACTCTCTGGAACTCTCTGACACTCTCAGAAAGTCTCTGAAACTCTCTGACACTCTCTGAAACTCTCTGACACTCTCTGACGCTCTCTGACACTCTCTGAAACTCTGTGACACTCTATGACACTCTCTGACACTCACTGACTCTCTCTGAAACTCTCTGAATCACACTGACACTCTGTGACACTCTTTGAAACTCTCTGACAATCTCTGAAACTTTCTGACACTCTCTGAAACTCTCTGAAGCTCTCTGAAACTCTCTGAAACTCTCTGACTCTCTCAGAAACAATCAGAAACTCCCTGAAACTCTCTGAGACTCTCTGGCACTCTCTGAGACTCTCTGAAACTCTCTGACACACTCTGAAACTCTCTGAAACTCTCTGAAACTCTCTGACACTCTCTGAAACTCTCTGACAATCTCTGGCACTCTCAGACACTCTCAGACACTCTCTGAAGATCTCTGAAACTCTCTGAAGCTCTCTGAAACTCTCTGGCACTCCCTGACACTCTCTGAAGATTTCTGAAACTCTCTGACACTCTGTGACACCCTCTGAAACTCTCTGAAACTCTCGGACACTCTCTGAAACTTTCTGACACTCTCTGAAACTCTCAGGCACTCTCTGACACTCTCAGAATTTCTCTGAAACTCTCCGACACTCTGTGACACTCTCTGAAACTTTCTGGCACTCTCTGACACTCTCTGAAGATCTCTGGCACTCTCTGAAAATCTCTGACACTCTCTGAAACTCTGTGACACGCTCTGAAAAACTCTGACACTCTCTGACACTCTCAGACACTCTCTGACACTCTCTGACTCTTTCTGAAACTCTCCGACACTCTCTGACTCTTTCTAAAACTCTCGGACACTCTCTGACACACTCTGCAACTCTATGACACTCTGTGACACTCTCTGACACTCTCTGAATCTCTCTGAAAAACTCTGACACTCTCTGACACTCTCAGACACTCTCTGACACTCTCTGACTCTTTCTGAAACTCTCTGACACTCTCTGACTCTTTCTGAAACTCTCGGACACTCTCTGACACACTCTGCAACTCTATGACACTCTGTGACACTCTCTGACACTCTCTGAATCTCTCTGAAAAGCTCTGACACTCTGTGACACTCTCGGAAACTCTCTGAAACTCCCTGACACTCTCTGACTCTCTCTGAAACTTTCTGACACTCTCTGACAATCTCTGAACATCTCTGAAACTCTCTGAAAATCTCTGACACTCTCTGACACTCTGTGACACTCTCAGATACTCTCTGACTCTCTCAGACACACTCCGACACACTCAGAAGCTCTCAGAAACTCTCTGGAACTCTCTGACACTCTCAGAAAGTCTCTGAAACTCTCTGACACTCTCTGAAACTCTCTGACACTCTCTGACGCTCTCTGACACTCTCTGAAACTCTGTGACACTCTATGACACTCTCTGACACTCACTGACTCTCTCTGAAACTCTCTGAATCACACTGACACTCTGTGACACTCTTTGAAACTCTCTGACAATCTCTGAAACTTTCTGACACTCTCTGAAACTCTCTGAAGCTCTCTGAAACTCTCTGAAACTCTCTGACTCTCTCAGAAACAATCAGAAACTCCCTGAAACTCTCTGAGACTCTCTGGCACTCTCTGAGACTCTCTGAAACTCTCTGACACACTCTGAAACTCTCTGAAACTCTCTGAAACTCTCTGACACTCTCTGAAACTCTCTGACAATCTCTGGCACTCTCAGACACTCTCAGACACTCTCTGAAGATCTCTGAAACTCTCTGAAGCTCTCTGAAACTCTCTGGCACTCCCTGACACTCTCTGAAGATTTCTGAAACTCTCTGACACTCTGTGACACACTCTGAAACTCTCTGAAACTCTCGGACACTCTCTGAAACTTTCTGACACTCTCTGAAACTCTCAGGCACTCTCTGACACTCTCAGAATTTCTCTGAAACTCTCTGACACTCTCCGAAACCCTCTGAAACTCTCTGACACTCTCTGACACTCTCTGAAACTCTTTGGCACTCTTTGACACTCTCAGACACTGTCTGACTCTCTCTGAAACTCTCTGAAACTCTCTGACACTCTCTGACACTCCCTGACACTCTCTGAAGATTTCTGAAACTCTCTGACACTCTGTGACACCCTCTGAAACTCTCTGAATCTCTCGGACACTCTCTGAAACTTTCTGACACTCTCTGAAACTCTCTGAAACTCTTTGTAACTCTCTGACATTCTCAGAAACTCTCAGAAGCTCACTGAAACTCTCTGACACTCTCTGACACTCTCTGAAACTCTCAGACACTCTCAGACACTCTCTGACACTCTCTGACACTATCTGAGACTCTCTGAAACTCTCTGACACTCTCTGAAATTCTCTGAAACTCTCTGACACTCTCTGACACTCTCTGAAACTCTCTGACACTCTCTGACACTCTCAGACACTCTCTGACACTCTCAGACACTTTCTGAAACTCTCTGACACTATCTGACGCTTTCTGAATCTCTCGGACACTCTCTGAATCTCTCTGAAACTCTCCGACACTCTGTGACACTCTCTGAAACTTTCTGGCACTCTCTGACACTCTCTGAAGATCTCTGGCACTCTCTGAAAATCTCTGACACTCTCTGAAACTCTGTGACACGCTCTGAAAAACTCTGACACTCTCTGACACTCTCAGACACTCTCTGACACTCTCTGACTCTTTCTGAAACTCTCCGACACTCTCTGACTCTTTCTAAAACTCTCGGACACTCTCTGACACACTCTGCAACTCTATGACACTCTGTGACACTCTCTGACACTCTCTGAATCTCTCTGAAAAGCTCTGACACTCTGTGACACTCTCGGAAACTCTCTGAAACTCCCTGACACTCTCTGACTCTCTCTGAAACTTTCTGACACTCTCTGACAATCTCTGAACATCTCTGAAACTCTCTGAAAATCTCTGACACTCTCTGACACTCTGTGACACTCTCAGATACTCTCTGACTCTCTCAGACACACTCCGACACACTCAGAAGCTCTCAGAAACTCTCTGGAACTCTCGGACACTCTCAGAAAGTCTCTGAAACTCTCTGACACTCTCTGAAACTCTCTGACACTCGCTGACGCTCTCTGACACTCTCTGAAACTCTGTGACACTCTATGACACTCTCTGACACTCACTGACTCTCTCTGAAACTCTCTGAATCACACTGACACTCTGTGACACTCTTTGAAACTCTCTGACAATCTCTGAAACTTTCTGACACTCTCTGAAACTCTCTGAAGCTCTCTGAAACTCTCTGAAACTCTCTGACTCTCTCAGAAACAATCAGAAACTCCCTGAAACTCTCTGAGACTCTCTGGCACTCTCTGAGACTCTCTGAAACTCTCTGACACACTCTGAAAGTCTCTGAAACTCTCTGACACTCTCTGACACTCTCTGAAAATCTCTGACAATCTCTGGCACTCTCAGACACTCTCAGACACTCTCTGAAGATCTCTGAAACTCTCTGAAGCTCTCTGAAACTCTCTGACACTCTCTGAAACTCTCTGAAACTCTCTGAAACTCTCTGACACTCTCTGACAATCTCTGAAACTCTCTGACAATCTCTGGCACTCTCAGACACTCTCAGACACTCTCTGAAGATCTCTGAAACTCTCTGATACTATCTGACACTTTCTGAATCTCTCGGACACTCTCTGAATCTCTCTGAAACTCTCCGACACTCTGTGACACTTTCTGAAACTTTCTCGCACTCTCTGACACTCTCTGAAGATCTCTGAAAGTCTCTGAAAATCTCTGACACTCTCTGAAACTCTGTAAAACTCTCTGAAACACTCTGACTCTCTCTGACATTCTCAGACACTCTCTGAAACTCTTTGACACTCTTTGACACTCTCAGACACTGTCTGACTCTTTCTGAAGCTCTCTGACACTCTCTGACACTCCCTGACACTCTCTGAAACTCTCTGACACTCTCTGACACTCTCTGAAACTCTTTGACACTCTTTGACAATCTCAGACACTGTCTGACTCTATCTGAAACTCTCTGACACTCTCTGACACTCCCTGACACTGTCTGAAGCTCTCTGACACTCTCTGACACTCTCTGAAACTCTCTGAAAAACTCTGACACTCTCTGACTCTTTCTGAAAATCTCGGGCACTCTCTGACACACTCTGCAACTCTATGACACCCTGTGACACTCTCTGACACTCTCTGAATCTCTCTGAAAAGCTCTGACACTCTGTGACACTCTCTGAAACTCTCTGGAACTCCCTGATACTCACTGACTCTCTCTGAAACTTTCTGACACTCTCTGACACTCTCTGAACATCTCTGAAACTCTCTGAAAATCTCTGACACTCTCTGACACTCTGTGACACTCCCAGAAACTCTCAGGCACTCTCTGACACTCTCAGAAATTCTCTGAAACTCTCTGACTCTCTCTGAAACCCTCTGACACTCTCTGACACTCTCTGACACTCTTTGGCACTCTTTGACACTCTCAGACACTCTCTGAAGATTTCTGAAACTCTCTGACACTCTGTGACACCCTCTGAAACTCTCTGAAACTCTCGGACACTCTCTGAAACTTTCTGACACTCTCTGAAACTCTCTGAAACTCTTTGTAATTCTCTGACACTCTCAGAAACTCTCAGAAGCTCACTGAAACTCTCTGACACTCTCTGAAACTGTCAGACACTCTCAGACACTCTCTGACACTCTCTGACACTATCTGAGCCTCTCTGAAACTCTCTGACACTCTCCGAAATTCTCTGAAACTCTCTGACACTCTCTGAAACTCTCTGACACTCTCTGACACTCTCAGACACTCTCTGACACTCTGTGACACTTTCTGAAACTCTCTGACTCTATCTGACACATTCTGAATCTCTCGGAAACTCTCTGAATCTCTCTGAAACTCTCCGACACTCTGTGACACTCTCTGAAACTTTCTGGCACTCTCTGACACTCTCTGAAGATCTCTGGCACTCTCTGAAAATCTCTGACACTCTCTGAAACTCTGTGACACTCTCTGAAAGACTCTGACACTCTCTTACACTCTCAGACACTCTCCGACACTATCTGACTCTTTCTGAAACTCTCGGACACTCTCTGACACACTCTGCAACTCTATGACACTCTGTGACACTCTCTGACACTCTCTGAATCTCTCTGAAAAGCTCTGACACTCTGTGACACTCTCTGAAACTCTCTGAAACTCTCAGACACTCTCAGACACTCTCTGACACTCTCTGACACTATCTGAGACTCTCTGAAACTCTCTGACACTCTCTGAAATTCTCTGAAACTCTCTGACACTCTCTGGCACTCTCTGAAACACTCTGACACTCTCTGACACTCTCAGACACTCTCTGACACTCTCTGACACTTTCTGAAACTCTCTGACACTATCTGACGCTTTCTGAATCTCTCGGACACTCTCTGAATCTCTCTGAAACTCTCCGACACTCTGTGACACTCTCTGAAACTTTCTGGCACCCTCTGACACTCTCTGAAGATCTCTGAAACTCTCTGAAAATCTCTGACACGCTCTGAAACTCTCTGACACTCACTGACACTCTGTGGCACTCACCGACACTCTCTGAAGATCTCTGAAACTCTCTGAAAATCTCTGACACTCTCTGAAACTCTGTGACACGCTCTGAAAAACTCTGACACTCTCTGACACTCTCAGACACTCTCTGACACTCTCTGACTCTTTCTAAAACTCTCCGACACTCTCTGACACACTCTGCAACTCTATGATACTCTGTGACACTCTCTGACACTCTCTGAATCTCTCTGAAAAACTCTGACACTCTCTGACACTCTCAGACACTCTCTGACACTCTCTGACTTTTTCTGAAACTCTCTGACACTCTCTGACTCTTTCTGAAACTCTCGGACACTCTCTGACACACTCTGCAACTCTATGACACTCTGTGACACTCTCTGACACTCTCTGAATCTCTCTGAAAAGCTCTGACACTCTGTGACACTCTCGGAAACTCTCTGAAACTCCCTGACACTCTCTGACTCTCTCTGAAACTTTCTGGCAATCTCTGACACTCTCTGAACATCTCTGAAACTCTCTGAAAATCTCTGACACTCTCTGACACTCTGTGACACTCTCAGATACTCTCTGACTCTTTCAGACACACTCCGACACACTCAGAAACTCTCAGAAACACTCTGGAACTCTCTGACACTCTCAGAAAGTCTCTGAAACTCTCTGACACTCTCTGAAACTCTCTGACACTCTCTGACGCTCTCTGACACTCTCTGAAACTCTGTGACACTCTATGACACTCTCTGACACTCACTGACTCTCTCTAAAACTCTCTGAATCACTCTGACACTCTGTGACACTCTCTGAAACTCTCTGACAATCTCTGAAACTTTCTGACACTCTCTGAAACTCTCTGAAGCTCTCTGAAACTCTCTGAAACTCTCTGACTCTCTCAGAAACAATCAGAAACTCCCTGAAACTCTCTGAGACTCTGTAAAACTCTCTGAAACACTCTGACTCTCTCTGACATTCTCAGACACTCTCTGAAACACTGTGACACTCTCAGATACTCTCTGACTCCCGCAGACACACTTCGACACACTCAGAAACTCTCAGAAACTCTCTGGCACTCTACGACACTCTCAGGAGCTCTCTGAAACTCTTTGACACTCTCTGAAACTCTCTGACACCCTCTGACACTCTCTGACACTCTCTGAAACTCTTTGACACTCTTTGACACTCTCAGACACTGTCTGACTCTTTCTGAAGCTCTCTGACACTCTCTGACACTCCCTGGCACTCTCTGAAACTCTCTGACACTCTCTGACACTCTCTGAAACTCTTTGACACTCTTTGACAATCTCAGACACTGTCTGACTCTATCTGAAACTCTCTGACACTCTCTGACACTCCCTGACACTGTCTGAAGCTCTCTGACACTCTCTGACACTCTCTGAAACTCTCTGAAAAACTCTGACACTCTCTGACTCTTTCTGAAACTCTCGGGCACTCTCTGACACACTCTGCAACTCTATGACACCCTGTGACACTCTCTGACACTCTCTGAATCTCTCTGAAAAGCTCTGACACTCTGTGACACTCTCTGAAACTCTCTGGAACTCCCTGATACTCACTGACTCTCTCTGAAACTTTCTGACACTCTCTGACACTCTCTGAACATCTCTGAAACTCTCTGAAAATCTCTGACACTCTCTGACACTCTGTGACACTCTCAGAAACTCTCAGGCACTCTCTGACACTCTCAGAAATTCTCTGAAACTCTCTGACTCTCTCTGAAACCCTCTGAGTCTCTCTGACACTCTCTGACACTCTTTGGCACTCTTTGACACTCTCAGACACTCTCTGAAGATTTCTGAAACTCTCTGACACTCTGTGACACCCTCTGAAACTCTCTGAAACTCTCGGACACTCTCTGAAACTTTCTGACACTCTCTGAAACTCTCTGAAACTCTTTGTAATTCTCTGACACTCTCAGAAACTCTCAGAAGCTCACTGAAACTCTCTGACACTCTCTGAAACTGTCAGACACTCTCAGACACTCTCTGACACTCTCTGACACTATCTGAGCCTCTCTGAAACTCTCTGACACTCTCCGAAATTCTCTGAAACTCTCTGACACTCTCTGAAACTCTCTGACACTCTCTGACACTCTCAGACACTCTCTGACACTCTGTGACACTTTCTGAAACTCTCTGACTCTATCTGACACATTCTGAATCTCTCGGAAACTCTCTGAATCTCTCTGAAACTCTCCGACACTCTGTGACACTCTCTGAAACTTTCTGGCACTCTCTGACACTCTCTGAAGATCTCTGGCACTCTCTGAAAATCTCTGACACTCTCTGAAACTCTGTGACACTCTCTGAAAGACTCTGACACTCTCTTACACTCTCAGACACTCTCCGACACTATCTGACTCTTTCTGAAACTCTCGGACACTCTCTGACACACTCTGCAACTCTATGACACTCTGTGACACTCTCTGACACTCTCTGAATCTCTCTGAAAAGCTCTGACACTCTGTGACACTCTCTGAAACTCTCTGAAACTCTCAGACACTCTCAGACACTCTCTGACACTCTCTGACACTATCTGAGACTCTCTGAAACTCTCTGACACTCTCTGAAATTCTCTGAAACTCTCTGACACTCTCTGGCACTCTCTGAAACACTCTGACACTCTCTGACACTCTCAGACACTCTCTGACACTCTCTGACACTTTCTGAAACTCTCTGACACTATCTGACGCTTTCTGAATCTCTCGGACACTCTCTGAATCTCTCTGAAACTCTCCGACACTCTGTGACACTCTCTGAAACTTTCTGGCACCCTCTGACACTCTCTGAAGATCTCTGAAACTCTCTGAAAATCTCTGACACGCTCTGAAACTCTCTGACACTCACTGACACTCTGTGGCACTCACCGACACTCTCTGAAGATCTCTGAAACTCTCTGAAAATCTCTGACACTCTCTGAAACTCTGTGACACGCTCTGAAAAACTCTGACACTCTCTGACACTCTCAGACACTCTCTGACACTCTCTGACTCTTTCTAAAACTCTCCGACACTCTCTGACACACTCTGCAACTCTATGATACTCTGTGACACTCTCTGACACTCTCTGAATCTCTCTGAAAAACTCTGACACTCTCTGACACTCTCAGACACTCTCTGACACTCTCTGACTTTTTCTGAAACTCTCTGACACTCTCTGACTCTTTCTGAAACTCTCGGACACTCTCTGACACACTCTGCAACTCTATGACACTCTGTGACACTCTCTGACACTCTCTGAATCTCTCTGAAAAGCTCTGACACTCTGTGACACTCTCTGAAACTCTCTGAAACTCCCTGACACTCTCTGACTCTCTCTGAAACTTTCTGGCAATCTCTGACACTCTCTGAACATCTCTGAAACTCTCTGAAAATCTCTGACACTCTCTGACACTCTGTGACACTCTCAGATACTCTCTGACTCTTTCAGACACACTCCGACACACTCAGAAACTCTCAGAAACACTCTGGAACTCTCTGACACTCTCAGAAAGTCTCTGAAACTCTCTGACACTCTCTGAAACTCTCTGACACTCTCTGACGCTCTCTGACACTCTCTGAAACTCTGTGACACTCTATGACACTCTCTGACACTCACTGACTCTCTCTAAAACTCTCTGAATCACTCTGACACTCTGTGACACTCTCTGAAACTCTCTGACAATCTCTGAAACTTTCTGACACTCTCTGAAACTCTCTGAAGCTCTCTGAAACTCTCTGAAACTCTCTGACTCTCTCAGAAACAATCAGAAACTCCCTGAAACTCTCTGAGACTCTCTGGCACTCTCTGAGACTCTCTGAAACTCTCTGACACTCTCTGACACTCTCTGAAACTCTCTGACAATCTCTGGCACTCTCAGACACTCCCAGACACTCTCTGAAGATCTCTGAAACTCTCTGAAGCTCTCTGAAAGTCTCTGAAACTCTCTGACACTCTCTGAAACTCTCTGAAACTCTCTGAAACTCTCTGACACTCTCTGACAATCTCTGAAACTCTCTGACAATCTCTGGCACTCTCAGACACTCTCAGACACTC
Organism: Heterodontus francisci; assembly: GCF_036365525.1. NCBI lineage: Eukaryota > Metazoa > Chordata > Chondrichthyes > Heterodontiformes > Heterodontidae > Heterodontus > Heterodontus francisci. Next base: position 36,687,310 of record NC_090412.1, on the reverse strand, counting down.
TCTGAAGATCTCTGAAACTCTCTGATACTATCTGACACTTTCTGAATCTCTCGGACACTCTCTGAATCTCTCTGAAACTCTCCGACACTCTGTGACACTCTCTGAAACTTTCTCGCACTCTCTGACACTCTCTGAAGATCTCTGAAACTCTCTGAAAATCACTGACACTCCCTGAAACTCTCTGAGACTCTCTGGCACTCTCTGAGACTCTCTGAAACTCTCTGACACTCTCTGACACTCTCTGAAACTCTCTGACAATCTCTGGCACTCTCAGACACTCCCAGACACTCTCTGAAGATCTCTGAAACTCTCTGAAGCTCTCTGAAAGTCTCTGAAACTCTCTGACACTCTCTGACTCCCGCAGACACACTTCGACACACTCAGAAACTCTCAGAAACTCTCTGGCGCTCTCTGACACTCTCAGAAACTCTCTGAAACTCTTTGACACTCTCTGAAACTCTCTGACACCCTCTGAAACGCTCTGACACTCTCTGAAACTCTTTGACACTCTTTGACACTCTCAGACACTGTCTGACTCTTTCTGAAACTCTCTGACACTCTCTGACACACCCTGACACTCTCTGAAACTCTCTGACACTCTCTGACACTCTCTGAAACTCTTTGACACTCTTTGACAATCTCAGACACTGTCTGACTCTATCTGAAACTCTCTGACACTCTCTGACACTCCCTGACACTGTCTGAAGCTCTCTGACACTCTCTGACACTCTCTGAAACTCTCTGAAACTCTCTGACACTCTCTGAACCTCTCTGACAATCTCTGACACTCTCAGACACTCTCTGACACTCTCAGACACTTTCTGAAACTCTCTGACACTATCTGACAATTTCTGAATCTCTCGGACACTCTCTGAATCTCTCTGAAACTCTCGAAATCTCTGTGACACTCTCTGAAACTTTCTGGCACTCTCTGACACTCTCTGAAGATCTCTGAAACTCTCTGAAAATCTCTGAAACTCTCTGAAAATCTCTGACACTCTCTGACACTCTGTGACACTCTCAGATACTCTCTGACTCCCGCAGACACACTTTGACACACTCAGAAACTCTCAGAAACTCTCTGGCACTCTCTGACTTTCTCAGAAACTCTCTGAAACTCTCTGACACTCTCTGAAACTATTTGACACTCTTTGACACTCTGTGACACTGTCTGACTCTCCCTGAAACTCTCTGACACTCTCTGACACTCCCTGACACTCTCTGAAACTCTCTGACACTCTCTGAAACTCTTTGACACTCTTTGACAATCTCAGACACTGTCTGACTCTATCTGAAACTCTCTGACACTCTCTGACACTCCCTGACACTGTCTGAAGCTCTCTGACACTCTCTGACACTCTCTGAAACTCTCTGAAACTCACTGACACTCTCTGAAACTCTCTGACAATCTCTGACACTCTCAGACACTCTCTGACACTTTCTGAAACTCTCTGACACTATCTGACACTTTCTGAATCTCTCGGACACTCTCTGAATCTCTCTGACACTCTCCGGCACTCTGTGACACTCTCTGAAACTTTCTGGCACTCTCTGACACTCTCTGAAGATCTCTGAAACTCTCTGAAAATCTCTGACACTCTCTGAAACTCTCTGACACTCACTGACACTCTGTGGCACTCACTGACACTCTCTGAAGATCTCTGAAACTCTCTGAAAATCTCTGACACTCTCTGAAACTCTGTGACACTCTCTGAAACACTCTGACACTCTCCGGCAAACTCAGAAACTGGCAGAAACTCTCAGGCACTCTCTGACACTCTCAGAAATTCTCTGAAACTCTCTGACACTCTCTGAAACCCTCTGACACTCTCTGACACTCTCTGAAACTCTTTGACACTCTTTGACACTCTCAGACACTGTCTGACTCTCTCTGAAGCTTTCTGAAACTCTCTGACACTCTGTGACACCCTCTGAAACTCTCTGAAAATCTCGGACACTCTCTGAAACTTTCTGACACTCTCTGAAACTCTCTGAAACTCTTTGTAACTCTCTGACACTCTCAGAAACTCTCAGAAGCTCACTGAAACTCTCAGACACTCTCTGACAGTCTCTGACACTATCTGAGACTCTCTGAAACACTCTGACACTCTCTGAAATTCTCTGAAACTCTCTGACACTCTCTGAAACTCTCTGACACTCTCTGACACTCTCAGACACTCTCTGACACTCTGTGACACTTTCTGAAACTCTCTGACACTATCTGACACTTTCTGAATCTCTCGGACACTCTCTGAATCTCTCTGAAACTCTCTGAAGCTCTCTGAAACTCTCTGACACTCTCTGAAACTCTCTGAAACTCTCTGAAACTCTCTGACACTCTCTGACAATCTCTGAAACTCTCTGACAATCTCTGGCACTCTCAGACACTCTCAGACACTCTCTGAAGATCTCTGAAACTCTCTGATACTATCTGACACTTTCTGAATCTCTCGGACACTCTCTGAATCTCTCTGAAACTCTCCGACACTCTGTGACACTTTCTGAAACTTTCTCGCACTCTCTGACACTCTCTGAAGATCTCTGAAAGTCTCTGAAAATCTCTGACACTCTCTGAAACTCTGTAAAACTCTCTGAAACACTCTGACTCTCTCTGACATTCTCAGACACTCTCTGAAACTCTTTGACACTCTTTGACACTCTCAGACACTGTCTGACTCTTTCTGAAGCTCTCTGACACTCTCTGACACTCCCTGACACTCTCTGAAACTCTCTGACACTCTCTGACACTCTCTGAAACTCTTTGACACTCTTTGACAATCTCAGACACTGTCTGACTCTATCTGAAACTCTCTGACACTCTCTGACACTCCCTGACACTGTCTGAAGCTCTCTGACACTCTCTGACACTCTCTGAAACTCTCTGAAAAACTCTGACACTCTCTGACTCTTTCTGAAAATCTCGGGCACTCTCTGACACACTCTGCAACTCTATGACACCCTGTGACACTCTCTGACACTCTCTGAATCTCTCTGAAAAGCTCTGACACTCTGTGACACTCTCTGAAACTCTCTGGAACTCCCTGATACTCACTGACTCTCTCTGAAACTTTCTGACACTCTCTGACACTCTCTGAACATCTCTGAAACTCTCTGAAAATCTCTGACACTCTCTGACACTCTGTGACACTCCCAGAAACTCTCAGGCACTCTCTGACACTCTCAGAAATTCTCTGAAACTCTCTGACTCTCTCTGAAACCCTCTGACACTCTCTGACACTCTCTGACACTCTTTGGCACTCTTTGACACTCTCAGACACTCTCTGAAGATTTCTGAAACTCTCTGACACTCTGTGACACCCTCTGAAACTCTCTGAAACTCTCGGACACTCTCTGAAACTTTCTGACACTCTCTGAAACTCTCTGAAACTCTTTGTAATTCTCTGACACTCTCAGAAACTCTCAGAAGCTCACTGAAACTCTCTGACACTCTCTGAAACTGTCAGACACTCTCAGACACTCTCTGACACTCTCTGACACTATCTGAGCCTCTCTGAAACTCTCTGACACTCTCCGAAATTCTCTGAAACTCTCTGACACTCTCTGAAACTCTCTGACACTCTCTGACACTCTCAGACACTCTCTGACACTCTGTGACACTTTCTGAAACTCTCTGACTCTATCTGACACATTCTGAATCTCTCGGAAACTCTCTGAATCTCTCTGAAACTCTCCGACACTCTGTGACACTCTCTGAAACTTTCTGGCACTCTCTGACACTCTCTGAAGATCTCTGGCACTCTCTGAAAATCTCTGACACTCTCTGAAACTCTGTGACACTCTCTGAAAGACTCTGACACTCTCTTACACTCTCAGACACTCTCCGACACTATCTGACTCTTTCTGAAACTCTCGGACACTCTCTGACACACTCTGCAACTCTATGACACTCTGTGACACTCTCTGACACTCTCTGAATCTCTCTGAAAAGCTCTGACACTCTGTGACACTCTCTGAAACTCTCTGAAACTCTCAGACACTCTCAGACACTCTCTGACACTCTCTGACACTATCTGAGACTCTCTGAAACTCTCTGACACTCTCTGAAATTCTCTGAAACTCTCTGACACTCTCTGGCACTCTCTGAAACACTCTGACACTCTCAGACACTCTCAGACACTCTCTGACACTCTCTGACACTTTCTGAAACTCTCTGACACTATCTGACGCTTTCTGAATCTCTCGGACACTCTCTGAATCTCTCTGAAACTCTCCGACACTCTGTGACACTCTCTGAAACTTTCTGGCACCCTCTGACACTCTCTGAAGATCTCTGAAACTCTCTGAAAATCTCTGACACGCTCTGAAACTCTCTGACACTCACTGACACTCTGTGGCACTCACCGACACTCTCTGAAGATCTCTGAAACTCTCTGAAAATCTCTGACACTCTCTGAAACTCTGTGACACGCTCTGAAAAACTCTGACACTCTCTGACACTCTCAGACACTCTCTGACACTCTCTGACTCTTTCTAAAACTCTCCGACACTCTCTGACACACTCTGCAACTCTATGATACTCTGTGACACTCTCTGACACTCTCTGAATCTCTCTGAAAAACTCTGACACTCTCTGACACTCTCAGACACTCTCTGACACTCTCTGACTTTTTCTGAAACTCTCTGACACTCTCTGACTCTTTCTGAAACTCTCGGACACTCTCTGACACACTCTGCAACTCTATGACACTCTGTGACACTCTCTGACACTCTCTGAATCTCTCTGAAAAGCTCTGACACTCTGTGACACTCTCGGAAACTCTCTGAAACTCCCTGACACTCTCTGACTCTCTCTGAAACTTTCTGGCAATCTCTGACACTCTCTGAACATCTCTGAAACTCTCTGAAAATCTCTGACACTCTCTGACACTCTGTGACACTCTCAGATACTCTCTGACTCTTTCAGACACACTCCGACACACTCAGAAACTCTCAGAAACACTCTGGAACTCTCTGACACTCTCAGAAAGTCTCTGAAACTCTCTGACACTCTCTGAAACTCTCTGACACTCTCTGACGCTCTCTGACACTCTCTGAAACTCTGTGACACTCTATGACACTCTCTGACACTCACTGACTCTCTCTAAAACTCTCTGAATCACTCTGACACTCTGTGACACTCTCTGAAACTCTCTGACAATCTCTGAAACTTTCTGACACTCTCTGAAACTCTCTGAAGCTCTCTGAAACTCTCTGAAACTCTCTGACTCTCTCAGAAACAATCAGAAACTCCCTGAAACTCTCTGAGACTCTGTAAAACTCTCTGAAACACTCTGACTCTCTCTGACATTCTCAGACACTCTCTGAAACACTGTGACACTCTCAGATACTCTCTGACTCCCGCAGACACACTTCGACACACTCAGAAACTCTCAGAAACTCTCTGGCACTCTACGACACTCTCAGGAGCTCTCTGAAACTCTTTGACACTCTCTGAAACTCTCTGACACCCTCTGACACTCTCTGACACTCTCTGAAACTCTTTGACACTCTTTGACACTCTCAGACACTGTCTGACTCTTTCTGAAGCTCTCTGACACTCTCTGACACTCCCTGGCACTCTCTGAAACTCTCTGACACTCTCTGACACTCTCTGAAACTCTTTGACACTCTTTGACAATCTCAGACACTGTCTGACTCTATCTGAAACTCTCTGACACTCTCTGACACTCCCTGACACTGTCTGAAGCTCTCTGACACTCTCTGACACTCTCTGAAACTCTCTGAAAAACTCTGACACTCTCTGACTCTTTCTGAAACTCTCGGGCACTCTCTGACACACTCTGCAACTCTATGACACCCTGTGACACTCTCTGACACTCTCTGAATCTCTCTGAAAAGCTCTGACACTCTGTGACACTCTCTGAAACTCTCTGGAACTCCCTGATACTCACTGACTCTCTCTGAAACTTTCTGACACTCTCTGACACTCTCTGAACATCTCTGAAACTCTCTGAAAATCTCTGACACTCTCTGACACTCTGTGACACTCTCAGAAACTCTCAGGCACTCTCTGACACTCTCAGAAATTCTCTGAAACTCTCTGACTCTCTCTGAAACCCTCTGAGTCTCTCTGACACTCTCTGACACTCTTTGGCACTCTTTGACACTCTCAGACACTCTCTGAAGATTTCTGAAACTCTCTGACACTCTGTGACACCCTCTGAAACTCTCTGAAACTCTCGGACACTCTCTGAAACTTTCTGACACTCTCTGAAACTCTCTGAAACTCTTTGTAATTCTCTGACACTCTCAGAAACTCTCAGAAGCTCACTGAAACTCTCTGACACTCTCTGAAACTGTCAGACACTCTCAGACACTCTCTGACACTCTCTGACACTATCTGAGCCTCTCTGAAACTCTCTGACACTCTCCGAAATTCTCTGAAACTCTCTGACACTCTCTGAAACTCTCTGACACTCTCTGACACTCTCAGACACTCTCTGACACTCTGTGACACTTTCTGAAACTCTCTGACTCTATCTGACACATTCTGAATCTCTCGGAAACTCTCTGAATCTCTCTGAAACTCTCCGACACTCTGTGACACTCTCTGAAACTTTCTGGCACTCTCTGACACTCTCTGAAGATCTCTGGCACTCTCTGAAAATCTCTGACACTCTCTGAAACTCTGTGACACTCTCTGAAAGACTCTGACACTCTCTTACACTCTCAGACACTCTCCGACACTATCTGACTCTTTCTGAAACTCTCGGACACTCTCTGACACACTCTGCAACTCTATGACACTCTGTGACACTCTCTGACACTCTCTGAATCTCTCTGAAAAGCTCTGACACTCTGTGACACTCTCTGAAACTCTCTGAAACTCTCAGACACTCTCAGACACTCTCTGACACTCTCTGACACTATCTGAGACTCTCTGAAACTCTCTGACACTCTCTGAAATTCTCTGAAACTCTCTGACACTCTCTGGCACTCTCTGAAACACTCTGACACTCTCTGACACTCTCAGACACTCTCTGACACTCTCTGACACTTTCTGAAACTCTCTGACACTATCTGACGCTTTCTGAATCTCTCGGACACTCTCTGAATCTCTCTGAAACTCTCCGACACTCTGTGACACTCTCTGAAACTTTCTGGCACCCTCTGACACTCTCTGAAGATCTCTGAAACTCTCTGAAAATCTCTGACACGCTCTGAAACTCTCTGACACTCACTGACACTCTGTGGCACTCACCGACACTCTCTGAAGATCTCTGAAACTCTCTGAAAATCTCTGACACTCTCTGAAACTCTGTGACACGCTCTGAAAAACTCTGACACTCTCTGACACTCTCAGACACTCTCTGACACTCTCTGACTCTTTCTAAAACTCTCCGAAACTCTCTGACACACTCTGCAACTCTATGATACTCTGTGACACTCTCTGACACTCTCTGAATCTCTCTGAAAAACTCTGACACTCTCTGACACTCTCAGACACTCTCTGACACTCTCTGACTTTTTCTGAAACTCTCTGACACTCTCTGACTCTTTCTGAAACTCTCGGACACTCTCTGACACACTCTGCAACTCTATGACACTCTGTGACACTCTCTGACACTCTCTGAATCTCTCTGAAAAGCTCTGACACTCTGTGACACTCTCTGAAACTCTCTGAAACTCCCTGACACTCTCTGACTCTCTCTGAAACTTTCTGGCAATCTCTGACACTCTCTGAACATCTCTGAAACTCTCTGAAAATCTCTGACACTCTCTGACACTCTGTGACACTCTCAGATACTCTCTGACTCTTTCAGACACACTCCGACACACTCAGAAACTCTCAGAAACACTCTGGAACTCTCTGACACTCTCAGAAAGTCTCTGAAACTCTCTGACACTCTCTGAAACTCTCTGACACTCTCTGACGCTCTCTGACACTCTCTGAAACTCTGTGACACTCTATGACACTCTCTGACACTCACTGACTCTCTCTAAAACTCTCTGAATCACTCTGACACTCTGTGACACTCTCTGAAACTCTCTGACAATCTCTGAAACTTTCTGACACTCTCTGAAACTCTCTGAAGCTCTCTGAAACTCTCTGAAACTCTCTGACTCTCTCAGAAACAATCAGAAACTCCCTGAAACTCTCTGAGACTCTCTGGCACTCTCTGAGACTCTCTGAAACTCTCTGACACTCTCTGACACTCTCTGAAACTCTCTGACAATCTCTGGCACTCTCAGACACTCCCAGACACTCTCTGAAGATCTCTGAAACTCTCTGAAGCTCTCTGAAAGTCTCTGAAACTCTCTGACACTCTCTGAAACTCTCTGAAACTCTCTGAAACTCTCTGACACTCTCTGACAATCTCTGAAACTCTCTGACAATCTCTGGCACTCTCAGACACTCTCAGACACTCTCTGAAGATCTCTGAAACTCTCTGATACTATCTGACACTTTCTGAATCTCTCGGACACTCTCTGAATCTCTCTGAAACTCTCCGACACTCTGTGACACTCTCTGAAACTTTCTCGCACTCTCTGACACTCTCTGAAGATCTCTGAAACTCTCTGAAAATCACTGACACTCCCTGAAACTCTCTGAGACTCTCTGGCACTCTCTGAGACTCTCTGAAACTCTCTGACACTCTCTGACACTCTCTGAAACTCTCTGACAATCTCTGGCACTCTCAGACACTCCCAGACACTCTCTGAAGATCTCTGAAACTCTCTGAAGCTCTCTGAAAGTCTCTGAAACTCTCTGACACTCTCTGACTCCCGCAGACACACTTCGACACACTCAGAAACTCTCAGAAACTCTCTGTCGCTCTCTGACACTCTCAGAAACTCTCTGAAACTCTTTGACACTCTCTGAAACTCTCTGACACCCTCTGAAACGCTCTGACACTCTCTGAAACTCTTTGACACTCTTTGACACTCTCAGACACTGTCTGACTCTTTCTGAAACTCTCTGACACTCTCTGACACACCATGACACTCTCTGAAACTCTCTGACACTCTCTGACACTCTCTGAAACTCTTTGACACTCTTTGACAATCTCAGACACTGTCTGACTCTATCTGAAACTCTCTGACACTCTCTGACACTCCCTGACACTGTCTGAAGCTCTCTGACACTCTCTGACACTCTCTGAAACTCTCTGAAACTCTCTGACACTCTCTGAACCTCTCTGACAATCTCTGACACTCTCAGACACTCTCTGACACTCTCAGACACTTTCTGAAACTCTCTGACACTATCTGACAATTTCTGAATCTCTCGGACACTCTCTGAATCTCTCTGAAACTCTCGAAATCTCTGTGACACTCTCTGAAACTTTCTGGCACTCTCTGACACTCTCTGAAGATCTCTGAAACTCTCTGAAAATCTCTGAAACTCTCTGAAAATCTCTGACACTCTCTGACACTCTGTGACACTCTCAGATACTCTCTGACTCCCGCAGACACACTTTGACACACTCAGAAACTCTCAGAAACTCTCTGGCACTCTCTGACTTTCTCAGAAACTCTCTGAAACTCTCTGACACTCTCTGAAACTATTTGACACTCTTTGACACTCTGTGACACTGTCTGACTCTCCCTGAAACTCTCTGACACTCTCTGACACTCCCTGACACTCTCTGAAACTCTCTGACACTCTCTGAAACTCTTTGACACTCTTTGACAATCTCAGACACTGTCTGACTCTATCTGAAACTCTCTGACACTCTCTGACACTCCCTGACACTGTCTGAAGCTCTCTGACACTCTCTGACACTCTCTGAAACTCTCTGAAACTCACTGACACTCTCTGAAACTCTCTGACAATCTCTGACACTCTCAGACACTCTCTGACACTTTCTGAAACTCTCTGACACTATCTGACACTTTCTGAATCTCTCGGACACTCTCTGAATCTCTCTGACACTCTCCGGCACTCTGTGACACTCTCTGAAACTTTCTGGCACTCTCTGACACTCTCTGAAGATCTCTGAAACTCTCTGAAAATCTCTGACACTCTCTGAAACTCTCTGACACTCACTGACACTCTGTGGCACTCACTGACACTCTCTGAAGATCTCTGAAACTCTCTGAAAATCTCTGACACTCTCTGAAACTCTGTGACACTCTCTGAAACACTCTGACACTCTCCGGCAAACTCAGAAACTGTCAGAAACTCTCAGGCACTCTCTGACACTCTCAGAAATTCTCTGAAACTCTCTGACACTCTCTGAAACCCTCTGACACTCTCTGACACTCTCTGAAACTCTTTGACACTCTTTGACACTCTCAGACACTGTCTGACTCTCTCTGAAGCTTTCTGAAACTCTCTGACACTCTGTGACACCCTCTGAAACTCTCTGAAAATCTCGGACACTCTCTGAAACTTTCTGACACTCTCTGAAACTCTCTGAAACTCTTTGTAACTCTCTGACACTCTCAGAAACTCTCAGAAGCTCACTGAAACTCTCAGACACTCTCTGACAGTCTCTGACACTATCTGAGACTCTCTGAAACACTCTGACACTCTCTGAAATTCTCTGAAACTCTCTGACACTCTCTGAAACTCTCTGACACTCTCTGACACTCTCAGACACTCTCTGACACTCTGTGACACTTTCTGAAACTCTCTGACACTATCTGACACTTTCTGAATCTCTCGGACACTCTCTGAATCTCTCTGAAACTCTCCGACACTCTGTGACACTCTCTGAAACTTTCTGGCACTCTCTGACACTCTCTGAAGATCTCTGGCACTCTCTGAAAATCTCTGACACTCTCTGAAACTCTCTGACACTCTCTGAAACTCTCTGACACTCTCTGAAAGTCTCTGACACTCTCTGACACTCTCAGACACTCTCTGACACTCTCTGACTCTTTCTGAAGCTCTCTGACACTATCTGACTCTTTCTGAAACTCTCGGACACTCTCTGACACACTCTGCAACTCTATGACACTCTGTGACACTCTCTGACTCTCTCTGAAACTTTCTGACACTCTCTGACACTCTCTGAACATCTCTGAAACTCTCTGAAAATCTCTGACACTCTCTGAAACTCTGTGACACTCTCTGAAACACTCTGACACTCTCCGGCAAACTCAGAAACTGTCAGAAACTCTCAGGCACTCTCTGACACTCTCAGAAATTCTCTGAAACTCTCTGACACTCTCTGAAACTTTCTGACACTCTCTGAAACTCTCTGAAACACTTTGTAACTCTCAGACACTCTCAGAAACTCTCAGAAGCTCACTGAAACTCTCTGACACTCTCAGACACTCTCTGACAGTCTCTGACACTATCTGAGACTCTCTGAAACACTCTGACACTCTCTGAAATTCTCTGAAACTCTCTGACACTCTCTGAAACTCTCTGACACTCTCTGACACTCTCAGACACTCTCTGACACTCTGTGACACTTTCTGAAACTCTCTGACACTATCTGACACTTTCTGAATCTCTCGGACACTCTCTGAATCTCTCTGAAAATCTCCGACACTCTGTGACACTCTCTGAAACTTTCTGGCACTCTCTGACACTCTCTGAAGATCTCTGGCACTCTCTGAAAATCTCTGACACTCTCTGAAACTCTCTGACACTCTCTGAAACTCTCAGGCACTCTCTGACACACTCAGAAATTCTCTGAAACTCTCTGACACTCTCTGAAACCCTCTGACACTCTCTGACACTCTCTGAAACTCTTTGACACTCTTTGACACTCTCAGACACTGTCTGACTCTCTCTGAAGCTTTCTGAAACTCTCTGACACTCTGTGACACCCTCTGAAACTCTCTGAAAATCTCGGACACTCTCTGAAACTTTCTGACACTCTCTGAAACTCTCTGAAACTCTTTGTAACTCTCTGACACTCTCAGAAACTCTCAGAAGCTCACTGAAACTCTCTGACACTCTCTGACACTCTCTGAAACTCTCAGACACTCTCAGACACTCTCTGACAGTCTCTGACACTATCTGAGACTCTCTGAAACACTCTGATACTCTCTGAAATTCTCTGAAACTCTCTGACACTCTCTGAAACTCTCTGACACTCTCTGACACTCTCAGACACTCTCTGACACTCTGTGACACTTTCTGAAACTCTCTGACACTATCTGACACTTTCTGAATCTCTCGGACACTCTCTGAATCTCTCTGAAACTCTCCGACACTCTGTGACACTCTCTGAAACTTTCTGGCACTCTCTGACACTCTCTGAAGATCTCTGGCACTCTCTGAAAATCTCTGACACTCTCTGAAACTCTCTGACACTCTCTGAAAGACTCTGACACTCTCTGACACTCTCAGACACTCTCTGACACTCTCTGACTCTTTCTGAAACTCTCTGACACTATCTGACTCTTTCTGAAACTCTCGGACACTCTCTGACACACTCTGCAACTCTATGACACTCTGTGACACTCTCTGACTCTCTCTGAAACTTTCTGACACTCTCTGACACTCTCTGAACATCTCTGAAACTCTCTGAAAATCTCTGACACTCTCTGAAACTCTGTGACACTCTCTGAAACACTCTGACACTCTCCGGCAAACTCAGAAACTGTCAGAAACTCTCAGGCACTCTCTGACACTCTCAGAAATTCTCTGAAACTCTCTGACACTCTCTGAAACCCTCTGACACTCTCTGACACTCTCTGAAACTCTTTGACACTCTTTGACACTCTCAGACACTGTCTGACTCTCTCTGAAGCTTTCTGAAACTCTCTGACACTCTGTGACACCCTCTGAAACTCTCTGAAAATCTCGGACACTCTCTGAAACTTTCTGACACTCTCTCAAACTCTCTGAAACTCTTTGTAACTCTCTGACACTCTCAGAAACTCTCAGAAGCTCACTGAAACTCTCTGACACTCTCTGACACTCTCTGAAACTCTCAGACACTCTCAGACACTCTCTGACAGTCTCTGACACTATCTGAGACTCTCTGAAACACTATGACACTCTCTGAAATTCTCTGAAACTCTCTGACACTCTCTGAAACTCTCTGACACTCTCTGACACTCTCAAACACTCTCTGACACTCTGTGACACTTTCTGAAACTCTCTGACACTATCTGACACTTTCTGAATATCTCGGACACTCTCTGAATCTCTCTGAAACTCTCCGACACTCTGTGACACTCTCTGAAACTTTCTGGCACTCTCTGACACTCTCTGAAGATCTCTGACACTCTCTGAAACTCTCTGACACTCTCTGAAAGACTCTGACACTCTCTGACACTCTCAGACACTCTCTGACACTCTCTGACTCTTTCTGAAACTCTCTGACATTATCTGACTCTTTCTGAAACTCTCGGACACTCTCTGACACACTCTGCAACTCTATGACACTCTGTGACACTCTCTGACTCTCTCTGAAACTTTCTGACACTCTCTGACACTCTCTGAACATCTCTGAAACTCTCTGAAAATCTCTGACACTCTCTGACACTCTGTGACACTCTCAGATACTCTCTGACTCTCTCAGACACACTCCGACACACTCAGAAACTCTCAGAAACTCTCTGGAACTCTCTGGCACTCTCGGAAACTCTCTGAAACTCTCTGACACTCTCTGAAACTCTCTGACACTCTCTGACACTCTCTGAATCACTCTGACACTCTGTGACACTCTCTGAAACTCTCTCACATTCTCTGAAACTTTCTGACACTCTCTGAAACTCTCTGAAGCTCTCTGAAACTCTCTGACACTCTCTGACACTCTCTGAAACTCTCTGAAACTCTCTGACACTCTCTGACACTCTCTGAAACTCTCTGACAATCTCTGGCACTCTCAGACACTCTCCGACACTCTCTGAAGATCTCTGAAACTCTCTGACACTATCTGACACTTTCTGAATCTCTCGGACACTCTCTGAATCTCTCTGAAACTCTCCGACACTCTGTGACACTCTCTGAAACTTTCTCGCACTCTCTGACACTCTCAGAACCTCTCTGAAACTCTTTGACACTCTCTGAAACTCTCTGACACTATCTGACACTCTCTGACACCCTCTGAAACACTTTGACACTCTTTGACACTCTCAGACACTGTCTGACTCTCTCTGAAACTCTCTGACACTCTCTGACACTCCCTGACACTCTCTGAAGCTCTCTGACACTCTCTGACACTCTCTGAAACTCTTTGACACTCTTTGACAATCTCAAACACTGTCTGACTCTATCTGAAACTCTTTGACACTCTCTGACACTCCCTGACACTGTCTGAAGCTCTCTGACACTCTCTGACACTCTCTGAAACTCTCTGACACTCTGTGACAATCTCTGAAAATCTTTGACATTCTCTGAGTCTCTCCGACACACTCAGAAACTGTCAGCAACTCTCAGGCACTCTCTGACACTATCAGAATGTCTCTGAAACTCTCTGACACTCTCTGAAACTCTCTGACACTCTCTGAAACTCTCTGACACTCTCTGACGCTCTCTGACACTCTCTGAAACTCTGTGACACTCTATGACACTCTCTGACAGTCTCTGACACTATCTGAGACTCTCTGAAACACTCTGACACTCTCTGAAATTCTCTGAAACTCTCTGACACTCTCTGAAACTCTCTGACACTCTCTGACACTCTCAGACACTCTCTGACACTCTGTGACACTTTCTGAAACTCTCTGACACTATCTGACACTTTCTGAATCTCTCGGACACTCTCTGAATCTCTCTGAAACTCTCCGACACTCTGTGACACTCTCTGAAACTTTCTGGCACTCTCTGACACTCTCTGAAGATCTCTGGCACTCTCTGAAAATCTCTGACACTCTCTGAAACTCTCTGACACTCTCTGAAACTCTCAGGCACTCTCTGACACACTCAGAAATTCTCTGAAACTCTCTGACACTCTCTGAAACCCTCTGACACTCTCTGACACTCTCTGAAACTCTTTGACACTCTTTGACACTCTCAGACACTGTCTGACTCTCTCTGAAACTTTCTGACACTCTCTGACACTCTCTGAACATCTCTGAAACTCTCTGAAAATCTCTGACACTCTCTGACACTCTGTGACACTCTCAGATACTCTCTGACTCTCTCAGACACACTCCGACACACTCAGAAACTCTCAGAAACTCTCTGGAACTCTCTGGCACTCTCGGAAACTCTCTGAAACTCTCTGACACTCTCTGAAACTCTCTGACACTCTCTGACACTCTCTGAATCACTCTGACACTCTGTGACACTCTCTGAAACTCTCTCACATTCTCTGAAACTTTCTGACACTCTCTGAAACTCTCTGAAGCTCTCTGAAACTCTCTGACACTCTCTGACACTCTCTGAAACTCTCTGAAACTCTCTGACACTCTCTGACACTCTCTGAAACTCTCTGACAATCTCTGGCACTCTCAGACACTCTCCGACACTCTCTGAAGATCTCTGAAACTCTCTGACACTATCTGACACTTTCTGAATCTCTCGGACACTCTCTGAATCTCTCTGAAACTCTCCGACACTCTGTGACACTCTCTGAAACTTTCTCGCACTCTCTGACACTCTCAGAACCTCTCTGAAACTCTTTGACACTCTCTGAAACTCTCTGACACTATCTGACACTCTCTGACACCCTCTGAAACACTTTGACACTCTTTGACACTCTCAGACACTGTCTGACTCTCTCTGAAACTCTCTGACACTCTCTGACACTCCCTGACACTCTCTGAAGCTCTCTGACACTCTCTGACACTCTCTGAAACTCTTTGACACTCTTTGACAATCTCAAACACTGTCTGACTCTATCTGAAACTCTTTGACACTCTCTGACACTCCCTGACACTGTCTGAAGCTCTCTGACACTCTCTGACACTCTCTGAAACTCTCTGACACTCTGTGACAATCTCTGAAAATCTTTGACATTCTCTGAGTCTCTCCGACACACTCAGAAACTGTCAGCAACTCTCAGGCACTCTCTGACACTATCAGAATGTCTCTGAAACTCTCTGACACTCTCTGAAACTCTCTGACACTCTCTGAAACTCTCTGACACTCTCTGACGCTCTCTGACACTCTCTGAAACTCTGTGACACTCTATGACACTCTCTGACAGTCTCTGACACTATCTGAGACTCTCTGAAACACTCTGACACTCTCTGAAATTCTCTGAAACTCTCTGACACTCTCTGAAACTCTCTGACACTCTCTGACACTCTCAGACACTCTCTGACACTCTGTGACACTTTCTGAAACTCTCTGACACTATCTGACACTTTCTGAATCTCTCGGACACTCTCTGAATCTCTCTGAAACTCTCCGACACTCTGTGACACTCTCTGAAACTTTCTGGCACTCTCTGACACTCTCTGAAGATCTCTGGCACTCTCTGAAAATCTCTGACACTCTCTGAAACTCTCTGACACTCTCTGAAACTCTCAGGCACTCTCTGACACACTCAGAAATTCTCTGAAACTCTCTGACACTCTCTGAAACCCTCTGACACTCTCTGACACTCTCTGAAACTCTTTGACACTCTTTGACACTCTCAGACACTGTCTGACTCTCTCTGAAGCTTTCTGAAACTCTCTGACACTCTGTGACACCCTCTGAAACTCTCTGAAAATCTCGGACACTCTCTGAAACTTTCTGACACTCTCTGAAACTCTCTGAAACTCTTTGTAACTCTCTGACACTCTCAGAAACTCTCAGAAGCTCACTGAAACTCTCTGACACTCTCTGACACTCTCTGAAACTCTCAGACACTCTCTGACACTCTCTGACAGTCTCTGACACTATCTGAGACTCTCTGAAACACTCTGACACTCTCTGAAATTCTCTGAAACTCTCTGACACTCTCTGAAACTCTCTGACACTCTCTGACACTCTCAGACACTCTCTGACACTCTGTGACACTTTCTGAAACTCTCTGACACTATCTGACACTTTCTGAATCTCTCGGACACTCTCTGAATCTCTCTGAAACTCTCCGACACTCTGTGACACTCTCTGAAACTTTCTGGCACTCTCTGACACTCTCTGAAGATCTCTGGCACTCTCTGAAAATCTCTGACACTCTCTGAAACTCTCTGACACTCTCTGAAAGACTCTGACACTCTCTGACACTCTCAGACACTCTCTGACACTCTCTGACTCTTTCTGAAACTCTCTGACACTATCTGACTCTTTCTGAAACTCTCGGACACTCTCTGACACACTCTGCAACTCTATGACACTCTGTGACACTCTCTGACTCTCTCTGAAACTTTCTGACACTCTCTGACACTCTCTGAACATCTCTGAAACTCTCTGAAAATCTCTGACACTCTCTGAAACTCTGTGACACTCTCTGAAACACTCTGACACTCTCCGGCAAACTCAGAAACTGTCAGAAACTCTCAGGCACTCTCTGACACTCTCAGAAATTCTCTGAAACTCTCTGACACTCTCTGAAACCCTCTGACACTCTCTGACACTCTCTGAAACTCTTTGACACTCTTTGACACTCTCAGACACTGTCTGACTCTCTCTGAAGCTTTCTGAAACTCTCTGACACTCTGTGACACCCTCTGAAACTCTCTGAAAATCTCGGACACTCTCTGAAACTTTCTGACACTCTCTCAAACTCTCTGAAACTCTTTGTAACTCTCTGACACTCTCAGAAACTCTCAGAAGCTCACTGAAACTCTCTGACACTCTCTAACACTCTCTGAAACTCTCAGACACTCTCAGACACTCTCTGACAGTCTCTGACACTATCTGAGACTCTCTGAAACACTCTGACACTCTCTGAAATTCTCTGAAACTCTCTGACACTCTCTGAAACTCTCTGACACTCTCTGACACTCTCAAACACTCTCTGACGCTCTGTGACACTTTCTGAAACTCTCTGACACTATCTGACACTTTCTGAATCTCTCGGACACTCTCTGAATCTCTCTGAAACTCTCCGACACTCTGTGACACTCTCTGAAACTTTCTGGCACTCTCTGACACTCTCTGAAGATCTCTGGCACTCTCTGAAAATCTCTGACACTCTCTGAAACTCTCTGACACTCTCTGAAAGACTCTGACACTCTCTGACACTCTCAGACACTCTCTGACACTCTCTGACTCTTTCTGAAACTCTCTGACATTATCTGACTCTTTCTGAAACTCTCGGACACTCTCTGACACACTCTGCAACTCTATGACACTCTGTGACACTCTCTGACTCTCTCTGAAACTTTCTGACACTCTCTGACACTCTCTGAACATCTCTGAAACTCTCTGAAAATCTCTGACACTCTCTGACACTCTGTGACACTCTCAGATACTCTCTGACTCTCTCAGACACACTCCGACACACTCAGAAACTCTCAGAAACTCTCTGGAACTCTCTGGCACTCTCGGAAACTCTCTGAAACTCTCTGACACTCTCTGAAACTCTCTGACACTCTCTGACACTCTCTGAATCACTCTGACACTCTGTGACACTCTCTGAAACTCTCTGACATTCTCTGAAACTTTCTGACACTCTCTGAAACTCTCTGAAGCTCTCTGAAACTCTCTGACACTCTCTGACACTCTCTGAAACTCTCTGAAACTCTCTGACACTCTCTGACACTCTCTGAAACTCTCTGACACTCTCTGAAACTCTCTGACACTCTCTGACGCTCTCTGACACTCTCTGAAACTCTGTGACACTCTATGACACTCTCTGACAGTCTCTGACACTATCTGAGACTCTCTGAAACACTCTGACACTCTCTGAAATTCTCTGAAACTCTCTGACACTCTCTGAAACTCTCTGACACTCTCTGACACTCTCAGACACTCTCTGACACTCTGTGACACTTTCTGAAACTCTCTGACACTATCTGACACTTTCTGAATCTCTCGGACACTCTCTGAATCTCTCTGAAACTCTCCGACACTCTGTGACACTCTCTGAAACTTTCTGGCACTCTCTGACACTCTCTGAAGATCTCTGGCACTCTCTGAAAATCTCTGACACTCTCTGAAACTCTCTGACACTCTCTGAAACTCTCAGGCACTCTCTGACACACTCAGAAATTCTCTGAAACTCTCTGACACTCTCTGAAACCCTCTGACACTCTCTGACACTCTCTGAAACTCTTTGACACTCTTTGACACTCTCAGACACTGTCTGACTCTCTCTGAAGCTTTCTGAAACTCTCTGACACTCTGTGACACCCTCTGAAACTCTCTGAAAATCTCGGACACTCTCTGAAACTTTCTGACACTCTCTGAAACTCTCTGAAACTCTTTGTAACTCTCTGACACTCTCAGAAACTCTCAGAAGCTCACTGAAACTCTCTGACACTCTCTGACACTCTCTGAAACTGTCAGACACTCTCAGACACTCTCTGACAGTCTCTGACACTATCTGAGACTCTCTGAAACACTCTGACACTCTCTGAAATTCTCTGAAACTCTCTGACACTCTCTGAAACTCTCTGACACTCTCTGACACTCTCAGACACTCTCTGACACTCTGTGACACTTTCTGAAACTCTCTGACACTATCTGACACTTTCTGAATCTCTCGGACACTCTCTGAATCTCTCTGAAACTCTCCGACACTCTGTGACACTCTCTGAAACTTTCTGGCACTCTCTGACACTCTCTGAAGATCTCTGGCACTCTCTGAAAATCTCTGACACTCTCTGAAACTCTCTGACACTCTCTGAAAGACTCTGACACTCTCTGACACTCTCAGACACTCTCTGACACTCTCTGACTCTTTCTGAAACTCTCTGACACTATCTGACTCTTTCTGAAACTCTCGGACACTCTCTGACACACTCTGCAACTCTATGACACTCTGTGACACTCTCTGACTCTCTCTGAAACTTTCTGACACTCTCTGACACTCTCTGAACATCTCTGAAACTCTCTGAAAATCTCTGACACTCTCTGAAACTCTGTGACACTCTCTGAAACACTCTGACACTCTCCGGCAAACTCAGAAACTGTCAGAAACTCTCAGGCACTCTCTGACACTCTCAGAAATTCTCTGAAACTCTCTGACACTCTCTGAAACCCTCTGACACTCTCTGACACTCTCTGAAACTCTTTGACACTCTTTGACACTCTCAGACACTGTCTGACTCTCTCTGAAGCTTTCTGAAACTCTCTGACACTCTGTGACACCCTCTGAAACTCTCTGAAAATCTCGGACACTCTCTGAAACTTTCTGACACTCTCTCAAACTCTCTGAAACTCTTTGTAACTCTCTGACACTCTCAGAAACTCTCAGAAGCTCACTGAAACTCTCTGACACTCTCTAACACTCTCTGAAACTCTCAGACACTCTCAGACACTCTCTGACAGTCTCTGACACTATCTGAGACTCTCTGAAACACTCTGACACTCTCTGAAATTCTCTGAAACTCTCTGACACTCTCTGAAACTCTCTGACACTCTCTGACACTCTCAAACACTCTCTGACGCTCTGTGACACTTTCTGAAACTCTCTGACACTATCTGACACTTTCTGAATTTCTCGGACACTCTCTGAATCTCTCTGAAACTCTCCGACACTCTGTGACACTCTCTGAAACTTTCTGGCACTCTCTGACACTCTCTGAAGATCTCTGGCACTCTCTGAAAATCTCTGACACTCTCTGAAACTCTCTGACACTCTCTGAAAGACTCTGACACTCTCTGACACTCTCAGACACTCTCTGACACTCTCTGACTCTTTCTGAAACTCTCTGACATTATCTGACTCTTTCTGAAACTCTCGGACACTCTCTGACACACTCTGCAACTCTATGACACTCTGTGACACTCTCTGACTCTCTCTGAAACTTTCTGACACTCTCTGACACTCTCTGAACATCTCTGAAACTCTCTGAAAATCTCTGACACTCTCTGACACTCTGTGACACTCTCAGATACTCTCTGACTCTCTCAGACACACTCCGACACACTCAGAAACTCTCAGAAACTCTCTGGAACTCTCTGGCACTCTCGGAAACTCTCTGAAACTCTCTGACACTCTCTGAAACTCTCTGACACTCTCTGACACTCTCTGAATCACTCTGACACTCTGTGACACTCTCTGAAACTCTCTGACATTCTCTGAAACTTTCTGACACTCTCTGAAACTCTCTGAAGCTCTCTGAAACTCTCTGACACTCTCTGACACTCTCTGAAACTCTCTGAAACTCTCTGACACTCTCTGACACTCTCTGAAACTCTCTGACAATCTCTGGCACTCTCCGACACTCTCTGAAGATCTCTGAAACTCTCTGACACTATCTGACACTTTCTGAATCTCTCGGACACTCTCTGAATCTCTCTGAAACTCTCCGACACTCTGTGACACTCTCTGAAACTTTCTCGCACTCTCTGACACTCTCAGAACCTCTCTGAAACTCTTTGACACTCTCTGAAACTCTCTGACACTATCTGACACTCTCTGACACCCTCTGAAACACTTTGACACTCTTTGACACTCTCAGACACTGTCTGACTCTCTCTGAAACTCTCTGACACTCTCTGACACTCCCTGACACTCTCTGAAGCTCTCTGACACTCTCTGACACTCTCTGAAACTCTTTGACACTCTTTGACAATCTCAGACACTGTCTGACTCTATCTGAAACTCTTTGACACTCTCTGACACTCCCTGACACTGTCTGAAGCTCTCTGACACTCTCTGACACTCTCTGAAACTCTCTGACACTCTGTGACAATCTCTGAAAATCTTTGACATTCTCTGAGTCTCTCCGACACACTCAGAAACTGTCAGAAACTCTCAGGCACTCTCTGACACTATCAGAATGTCTCTGAAACTCTCTGACACTCTCTGAAACTCTCTGACACTCTCTGAAACTCTCTGACACTCTCTGACGCTCTCTGACACTCTCTGAAACTCTGTGACACTCTATGACACTCTCTGACACTCACTGACTCTCTCTGAAACTCTCTGAATCACACTGACACTCTGTGACACTCTTTGAAACTCTCTGACAATCTCTGAAACTTTCTGAAGCTCTCTGAAACTCTCTGAAACTCTCTGACTCTCTCAGAAACAATCAGAAACTCCCTGAAACTCTCTGAGACTCTCTGGCACTCTCTGAGACTCTCTGAAACTCTCTGACACACTCTGAAACTCTCTGAAACTCTCTGACACTCTCTGACACTCTCTGAAACTCTCTGACAATCTCTGGCACTCTCAGACACTCTCAGACACTCTCTGAAGATCTCTGAAACTCTTTGAAGCTCTCTGAAACTCTCTGACACTCTCTGAAACTCTCTGAAACTCTCTGAAACTCTCTGACACTCTCTGACAATCTCTGAAACTCTCTGACAATCTCTGGCACTCTCAGACACTCTCAGACACTCTCTGAAGATCTCTGAAACTCTCTGATACTATCTGACACTTTCTGAATCTCTCGGACACTCTCTGAATCTCTCTGAAACTCTCCGTCCCTCTGTGACACTCTCTGAAACTTTCTCGCACTCTCTGACACTCTCTGAAGATCTCTGAAACTCTCTGAAAATCTCTGACACTCTCTGAAACTCTGTAAAACTCTCTGAAACACTCTGACACTCTATGACATTCTCAGACACTCTCTGAAACTCTGTGACACTCTCAGATACTCTCTGACTCCCGCAGACACACTTCGAAACACTCAGAAACTCTCTGAAACTCTCTGGCACTCTACGACACTCTCAGAAACTCTCTGAAACTCTTTGACACTCTCTGAAACTCTCTGACACCCTCTGACACTCTCTGTCACTCTCTGAAACTCTTTGAAACTCTTTGACACTCTCAGACACTGTCTGACTCTTTCTGAAACTCTCTGACACTCTCTGACACTCCCTGACACTCTCTGAAACTCTCTGACACTCTCTGACACTCTCTGACACTCTCTGACACTCTCTGAAACTCTTTGACACTCTTTGACAATCTCAGACACTGTCTGACTCTATCTGAAACTCTCTGACACTCTCTGACACTCCCTGACACTGTCTGAAGCTCTCTGACACTCTCTGACACTCTCTGAAACTCTCTGAAAAACTCTGACACTCTCTGACACTCTCAGACACTCTCTGACTCTTTCTGAAACTCTCTGACACTCTCTGACTCTTTCTGAAACTCTCGGACACTCTCTGACACACTCTGCAACTCTATGACACCCTGTGACACTCTCTGACACTCTCTGAATCTCTCTGAAAAGCTCTGAAACTCTGTGACACTCTCTGAAACTCTCTGAAACTCCCTGACACTCACTGACTCTCTCTGAAACTTTCTGACACTCTCTGACTCTTTCTGAAACTCTCTGACACTCTCTGACTCTTTCTGAAACTCTCGGACACTCTCTGACACACTCTGCAACTCTATGACACCCTGTGACACTCTCTGACACTCTCTGAATCTCTCTGAAAAGCTCTGACACTCTGTGACACTCTCTGAAACTCTCTGAAACTCCCTGACACTCACTGACTCTCTCTGAAACTTTCTGACACTCTCTGACACTCTCTGAACATCTCTGAAACTCTCTGAAAATCTCTGACACTCTCTGACACTCTGTGACACTCTCAGAAACTGTCAGGCACTCTCTGACACTCTCAGAAATTCTCTGAAACTCTCTGACACTCTCTGAAACCCTCTGACACTCTCTGACACTCTCTGACACTCTTTGGCACTCTTTGACACTCTCAGACACTCTCTGAAGATTTCTGAAACTCTCTGACACTCTGTGAAACCCTCTGAAACTCTCTGAAACTCTCGGACACTCTCTGAAACTTTCTGACACTCTCTGAAACTCTCTGAAACTCTTTGTAACTCTCTGACACTCTCAGAAACTCTCAGAAGCTCACTGAAACTCTCTGACACTCTCTGAAACTGTCAGACACTCTCAGACACTCTCTGACACTCTCTGACACTATCTGAGCCTCTCTGGAACTCTCTGACACTCTCCGAAATTCTCTGAAACTCTCTGACACTCTCTGAAACTCTCTGACACTCTCTGACACTCTCAGACACTCTCTGACACTCTGTGACACTTTCTGAAACTCTCTGACTCTATCTGACGCATTCTGAATCTCTCGGACACTCTCTGAATCTCTCTGAAACTCTCCGACACTCTGTGACACTCTCTGAAACTTTCTGGCACTCTCTGACACTCTCTGAAGATCTCTGGCACACTCTGAAAATCTCTGACACTCTCTGAAACTCTGTGACACTCTCTGAAAGACTCTGACACTCTCTTACACTCTCAGACACTCTCCGACACTATCTGACTCTTTCTGAAACTCTCGGACAATCTCTGACACACTCTGCAACTCTATGACACTCTGTGACACTCTCTGACACTCTCTGAATCTCTCTGAAAAGCTCTGACAGTCTGTGACACTCTCTGAAATTCTCTAAAAGTCTATGACACTCTCTGACACTCTCTTGAAACATTCCGACACTCTCTGAAACACTCTGAAGATCTCTGAAACTCTCTGAAACTCTCTGACAATCTCAGAAAATCTCAGAAACTCTCTGAAACTCGCTGAAACTCTCTGAAACTCTCTGACACTCTGTGACATTCTCTGAAACTCTCTGACACTCTCTGACACTCGATGACTCTCTCTGAATCTCTCAGAAACTCTCTGATACTTTCTGACAATCACTGACACTATCTGACACTGTCTGACAATCTCTGAAACGCTCTGACACTCACTGACACTCTGTGGCACTCACTGACACTCTCTGAAGATCTCTGAAACTCTCTGAAAATCTCTGACACTCTCTGAAACTCTGTGACACTCTCTGAAACACTTTGACACTCTCTGACACTCTCCGGCACACTCAGAAACTGTCAGAAACTCTCAGGCACTCTCTGACACTCTCAGAAATTCTCTGAAACTCTCTGACACTCTCTGAAACCCTCTGACACTCTCTGACACTCTCTGACACTCTCTGAAACTCTTTGACACTCTCTGACACTCTCTTGAAACATTCCGACACTCTCTGAAACACTCTGAAACACTCTGAAGATCTCTGAAACTCTCTGAAACTCTCTGACAATCTCAGAAAATCTCAGAAACTCTCTGAAACTCGCTGAAACTCTCTGAAACTCTCTGACACTCTGTGACAATCTCTGAAACTCTCTGACACTCTCTGACACTCGATGACTCTCTCTGAATCTCGCAGAAAATCTCTGATACTCTCTGACAATCACTGACACTATCTGACACTGTCTGACAATCTCTGAAACGCTCTGACACTCACTGACACTCTGTGGCACTCACTGACACTCTCTGAAGATCTCTGAAACTCTCTGAAAATCTCTGACACTCTCTGAAACTCTGTGACACTCTCTGAAACACTCTGACACTCTCTGACACTCTCCGGCACCCTCAGAAACTGTCAGAAACTCTCAGGCACTCTCTGACACTCTCAGAAATTCTCTGAAACTCTCTGACACTCTCTGAAACCCTCTGACACTCTCTGACACTCTCTGACACTCTTTGAAACTCTTTGACACTCTTTGACACTCTCAGACACTGTCTGACTCTCTCTGAAACTCTCTGAAACTCTCTGACACACTCTGACAGTCCCTGACACTCTCTGAAGCTTTCTGAAACTCTCTGACACTCTGTGACACCCTCTGAAACTCTCTGAAACTCTCGGACACTCTCTGAAACTTTCTGACACTCTCTGAAACTCTCTGAAACTCTCAGACACTCTCAGGCACTCCGAAGCTCACTGAAACTCTCTGACACTCTCTGACACTCTCTGAAACTCTCAGACACTCTCAGACACTCTCTGACACTCTCTGACACTATCTGAGACTCTCTGAAACTCTCTGACACTCTCTGAAATTCTCTGAAACTCTCTGACACTCTCTGAAACTCTCTGACACTCTCTGACACTCTCAGAAACTCTCTGACACTCTGTGACACTTTCTGAAACTCTCTGACACTATCTGACGCTTTCTGAATCTCTCGGACACTCTCTGAATCTCTCTGAAACTCTCCGACACTCTGTGACACTTTCTGACACTCTCTGACACTCACTGACTCTCTCTGAAACTCTCTGAATCACACTGACACTCTGTGACACTCTCTGAAACTCTTTGACACTCTCTGAAACTCTCTGACACTATCTGACACTCTCTGACACCCTCTGAAACACTTTGACACTCTTTGACACTCTCAGACACTGTCTGACTCTCTCTGAAACTCTCTGACACTCTCTGACACTCCCTGACACCGTCTGAAGCTCTCTGACACTCTCTGACACTCTCTGAAACTCTTTGACACTCTTTGACAATCTCAGACACTGTCTGACTCTATCTGAAACTCTTTGACACTCTCTGACACTCCCTGACACTGTCTGAAGCTCTCTGACACTCTCTGACACTCTCTGAAACTCTCTGAAACTCTCTGACACTCTGTGACAATCTCTGAAAATCTTTGACATTCTCTGAGTCTCTCCGACACACTCAGAAACTGTCAGAAACTCTCAGGCACTCTCTGACACTATCAGAATGTCTCTGAAACTCTCTGACACTCTCTGAAACTCTCTGACACTCTCTGAAACTCTCTGACACTCTCTGACGCTCTCTGACACTCTCTGAAACTCTGTGACACTCTATGACACTCTCTGACACTCACTGACTCTCTCTGAAACTCTCTGAATCACACTGACACTCTGTGACACTCTTTGAAACTCTCTGACAATCTCTGAAACTTTCTGAAGCTCTCTGAAACTCTCTGAAACTCTCTGACTCTCTCAGAAACAATCAGAAACTCCCTGAAACTCTCTGAGACTCTCTGGCACTCTCTGAGACTCTCTGAAACTCTCTGACACACTCTGAAACTCTCTGAAACTCTCTGACACTCTCTGACACTCTCTGAAACTCTCTGACAATCTCTGGCACTCTCAGACACTCTCAGACACTCTCTGAAGATCTCTGAAACTCTTTGAAGCTCTCTGAAACTCTCTGACACTCTCTGAAACTCTCTGAAACTCTCTGAAACTCTCTGACACTCTTTGACAATCTCTGAAACTCTCTGACAATCTCTGGCACTCTCAGACACTCTCAGACACTCTCTGAAGATCTCTGAAACTCTCTGATACTATCTGACACTTTCTGAATCTCTCGGACACTCTCTGAATCTCTCTGAAACTCTCCGACACTCTGTGACACTCTCTGAAACTTTCTCGCACTCTCTGACACTCTCTGAAGATCTCTGAAACTCTCTGAAAATCTCTGACACTCTCTGAAACTCTGTAAAACTCTCTGAAACACTCTGACACTTTCTGACATTCTCAGACACTCTCTGAAACTCTGTGACACTCTCAGATACTCTCTGACTCCCGCAGACACACTTCGACACACTCAGAAACTCTCTGAAACTCTCTGGCACTCTACGACACTCTCAGAAACTCTCTGAAACTCTTTGACACTCTCTGAAACTCTCTGACACCCTCTGACACTCTCTGTCACTCTCTGAAACTCTTTGAAACTCTTTGACACTCTCAGACACTGTCTGACTCTTTCTGAAACTCTCTGACACTCTCTGACACTCCCTGACACTCTCTGAAACTCTCTGACACTCTCTGACACTCTCTGAAACTCTTTGACACTCTTTGACAATCTCAGACACTGTCTGACTCTATCTGAAACTCTCTGACACTCTCTGACACTCCCTGACACTGTCTGAAGCTCTCTGACACTCTCTGACACTCTCTGAAACTCTCTGAAAAACTCTGACACTCTCTGACACTCTCAGACACTCTCTGACACTCTCTGACTCTTTCTGAAACTCTCTGACACTCTCTGACACTTTCTGAAACTCTCGGACACTCTCTGACACACTCTGCAACTCTATGACACCCTGTGACACTCTCTGACACTCTCTGAATCTCTCTGAAAAGCTCTGACACTCTGTGACACTCTCTGAAACTCTCTGAAACTCCCTGACACTCACTGACTCTCTCTGAAACTTTCTGACACTCTCTGACACTCTCTGAACATCTCTGAAACTCTCTGAAAATCTCTGACACTCTCTGACACTCTGTGACACTCTCAGAAACTGTCAGGCACTCTCTGACACTCTCAGAAATTCTCTGAAACTCTCTGACACTCTCTGAAACCCTCTGACACTCTCTGACACTCTCTGACACTCTTTGGCACTCTTTGACACTCTCAGACACTCTCTGAAGATTTCTGAAACTCTCTGACACTCTGTGAAACCCTCTGAAACTCTCTGAAACTCTCGGACACTCTCTGAAACTTTCTGACACTCTCTGAAACTCTCTGAAACTCTTTGTAACTCTCTGACACTCTCAGAAACTCTCAGAAGCTCACTGAAACTCTCTGACACTCTCTGAAACTGTCAGACACTCTCAGACACTCTCTGACACTCTCTGACACTATCTGAGCCTCTCTGAAACTCTCTGACACTCTCCGAAATTCTCTGAAACTCTCTGACACTCTCTGAAACTCTCTGAAACTCTTTGTAACTCTCTGACACTCTCAGAAACTCTCAGAAGCTCACTGAAACTCTCTGACACTCTCTGAAACTGTCAGACACTCTCAGACACTCTCAGACACTCTCTCACACTCTCTGACACTATCTGAGACTCTCTGAAACTCTCTGACACTCTCTGAAATTCTCTGAAACTCTCTGACACTCTCTGAAATTCTCTGAAACTCTCTGACACTCTCTGAAACTCTCTGACACTCTCTGACACTCTCAGAAACTCTCTGACACTCTGTGACACTTTCTGAAACTCTCTGACACTATCTGACGATTTCTGAATCTCTCGGACACTCTCTGAATCTCTCTGAAACTCT
This sequence comes from Heterodontus francisci, assembly GCF_036365525.1. Lineage (NCBI taxonomy): Eukaryota > Metazoa > Chordata > Chondrichthyes > Heterodontiformes > Heterodontidae > Heterodontus > Heterodontus francisci. The sequence goes on along the minus strand of NC_090412.1, from coordinate 36,658,579 downwards.
CCGACACTCTGTGACACTTTCTGACACTCTCTGACACTCACTGACTCTCTCTGAAACTCTCTGAATCACACTGACACTCTGTGACACTCTCTGAAACTCTTTGACACTCTCTGAAACTCTCTGACACTATCTGACACTCTCTGACACCCTCTGAAACACTTTGACACTCTTTGACACTCTCAGACACTGTCTGACTCTCTCTGAAACTCTCTGACACTCTCTGACACTCCCTGACACTCTCTGAAGCTCTCTGACACTCTCTGACACTCTCTGAAACTCTTTGACACTCTTTGACAATCTCAGACACTGTCTGACTCTATCTGAAACTCTTTGACACTCTCTGACACTCCCTGACACTGTCTGAAGCTCTCTGACACTCTCTGACACTCTCTGAATCTCTCTGAAACTCTCTGACACTCTGTGACAATCTCTGAAAATCTTTGACATTCTCTGAGTCTCTCCGACACACTCAGAAACTGTCAGAAACTCTCAGGCACTCTCTGACACTATCAGAATGTCTCTGAAACTCTCTGACACTCTCTGAAACTCTCTGACACTCTCTGAAACTCTCTGACACTCTCTGACGCTCTCTGACACTCTCTGAAACTCTGTGACACTCTATGACACTCTCTGACACTCACTGACTCTCTCTGAAACTCTCTGAATCACACTGACACTCTGTGACACTCTTTGAAACTCTCTGACAATCTCTGAAACTTTCTGAAGCTCTCTGAAACTCTCTGAAACTCTCTGACTCTCTCAGAAACAATCAGAAACTCCCTGAAACTCTCTGAGACTCTCTGGCACTCTCTGAGACTCTCTGAAACTCTCTGACACACTCTGAAACTCTCTGAAACTCTCTGACACTCTCTGACACTCTCTGAAACTCTCTGACAATCTCTGGCACTCTCAGACACTCTCAGACACTCTCTGAAGATCTCTGAAACTCTTTGAAGCTCTCTGAAACTCTCTGACACTCTCTGAAACTCTCTGAAACTCTCTGAAACTCTCTGACACTCTCTGACAATCTCTGAAACTCTCTGACAATCTCTGGCACTCTCAGACACTCTCAGACACTCTCTGAAGATCTCTGAAACTCTCTGATACTATCTGACACTTTCTGAATCTCTCGGACACTCTCTGAATCTCTCTGAAACTCTCCGACACTCTGTGACACTCTCTGAAACTTTCTCGCACTCTCTGACACTCTCTGAAGATCTCTGAAACTCTCTGAAAATCTCTGACACTCTCTGAAACTCTGTAAAACTCTCTGAAACACTCTGACACTCTCTGACATTCTCAGACACTCTCTGAAACTCTGTGACACTCTCAGATACTCTCTGACTCCCGCAGACACACTTCGACACACTCAGAAACTCTCTGAAACTCTCTGGCACTCTACGACACTCTCAGAAACTCTCTGAAACTCTTTGACACTCTCTGAAACTCTCTGACACCCTCTGACACTCTCTGTCACTCTCTGAAACTCTTTGAAACTCTTTGACACTCTCAGACACTGTCTGACTCTTTCTGAAACTCTCTGACACTCTCTGACACTCCCTGACACTCTCTGAAACTCTCTGACACTCTCTGACACTCTCTGACACTCTCTGAAACTCTTTGACACTCTTTGACAATCTCAGACACTGTCTGACTCTATCTGAAACTCTCTGACACTCTCTGACACTCCCTGACACTGTCTGAAGCTCTCTGACACTCTCTGACACTCTCTGAAACTCTCTGAAAAACCCTGACACTCTCTGACACTCTCAGACACTCTCTGACACTCTCTGACTCTTTCTGAAACTCTCTGACACTCTCTGACACTTTCTGAAACTCTCGGACACTCTCTGACACACTCTGCAACTCTATGACACCCTGTGACACTCTCTGACACTCTCTGAATCTCTCTGAAAAGCTCTGACACTCTGTGACACTCTCTGAAACTCTCTGAAACTCCCTGACACTCACTGACTCCCTCTGAAACTTTCTGACACTCTCTGACACTCTCTGAACATCTCTGAAACTCTCTGAAAATCTCTGACACTCTCTGACACTCTGTGACACTCTCAGAAACTGCCAGGCACTCTCTGACACTCTCAGAAATTCTCTGAAACTCTCTGACACTCTCTGAAACCCTCTGACACTCTCTGACACTCTCTGACACTCTTTGGCACTCTTTGACACTCTCAGACACTCTCTGAAGATTTCTGAAACTCTCTGACACTCTGTGAAACACTCTGAAACTCTCTGAAACTCTCGGACACTCTCTGAAACTTTCTGACACTCTCTGAAACTCTCTGAAACTCTTTGTAACTCTCTGACACTCTCAGAAACTCTCAGAAGCTCACTGAAACTCTCTGACACTCTCTGAAACTGTCAGACACTCTCAGACACTCTCTGACACTCTCTGACACTATCTGAGCCTCTCTGAAACTCTCTGACACTCTCCGAAATTCTCTGAAACTCTCTGACACTCTCTGAAACTCTCTGACACTCTCTGACACTCTCAGACACTCTCTGACACTCTGTGACACTTTCTGAAACTCTCTGACTCTATCTGACGCATTCTGAATCTCTCGGACACTCTCTGAATCTCTCTGAAACTCTCCGACACTCTGTGACACTCTCTGAAACTTTCTGGCACTCTCTGACACTCTCTGAAGATCTCTGGCACACTCTGAAAATCTCTGACACTCTCTGAAACTCTGTGACACTCTCTGAAAGACTCTGACACTCTCTTACACTCTCAGACACTCTCCGACACTATCTGACTCTTTCTGAAACTCTCGGACAATCTCTGACACACTCTGCAACTCTATGACACTCTGTGACACTCTCTGACACTCTCTGACACTCTCTGAATCTCTCTGAAACTCTCCGACACTCTGTGACACTCTCTGAAACTTTCTGGCACTCTCTGACACTCTCTGAAGATCTCTGGCACACTCTGAAAATCTCTGACACTCTCTGAAACTCTGTGACACTCTCTGAAAGACTCTGACACTCTCTTACACTCTCAGACACTCTCCGACACTATCTGACTCTTTCTGAAACTCTCGGACAATCTCTGACACACTCTGCAACTCTATGACACTCTGTGACACTCTCTGACACTCTCTGAATCTCTCTGAAAAGCTCTGACAGTCTGTGACACTCTCTGAAATTCTCTAAAAGTCTATGACACTCTCTGACTCTCTCTTGAAACATTCCGACACTCTCTGAAACACTCTGAAACACTCTGAAGATCTCTGAAACTCTCTGAAACTCTCTGACAATCTCAGAAAATCTCAGAAACTCTCTGAAACTCGCTGAAACTCTCTGAAACTCTCTGACACTCTGTGACAATCTCTGAAACTCTCTGACACTCTCTGACACTCGATGACTCTCTCTGAATCTCGCAGAAACTCTCTGATACTCTCTGACAATCACTGACACTATCTGACACTGTCTGACAATCTCTGAAACGCTCTGACACTCACTGACACTCTGTGGCACTCACTGACACTCTCTGAAGATCTCTGAAACTCTCTGAAAATCTCTGACACTCTCTGAAACTCTGTGACACTCTCTGAAACACTCTGACACTCTCTGACACTCTCCGGCACACTCAGAAACTGTCAGAAACTCTCAGGCACTCTCTGACACTCTCAGAAATTCTCTGAAACTCTCTGACACTCTCTGAAACCCTCTGACACTCTCTGACACTCTCTGACACTCTCTGAAACTCTTTGACACTCTCTGACACTCTCTTGAAACATTCCGACACTCTCTGAAACACTCTGAAACACTCTGAAGATCTCTGAAACTCTCTGAAACTCTCTGACAATCTCAGAAAATCTCAGAAACTCTCTGAAACTCGCTGAAACTCTCTGAAACTCTCTGACACTCTGTGACAATCTCTGAAACTCTCTGACACTCTCTGACACTCGATGACTCTCTCTGAATCTCGCAGAAACTCTCTGATACTCTCTGACAATCACTGACACTATCTGACACTGTCTGACAATCTCTGAAACGCTCTGACACTCACTGACACTCTGTGGCACTCACTGACACTCTCTGAAGATCTCTGAAACTCTCTGAAAATCTCTGACACTCTCTGAAACTCTGTGACACTCTCTGAAACACTCTGACACTCTCTGACACTCTCCGGCACACTCAGAAACTGTCAGAAACTCTCAGGCACTCTCTGACACTCTCAGAAATTCTCTGAAACTCTCTGACACTCTCTGAAACCCTCTGACACTCTCTGACACTCTCTGAAACTCTTTGACACTCTTTGACACTCTCAGACACTGTCTGACTCTCTCTGAAACTCTCTGAAACTCTCTGACACACTCTGACAGTCCCTGACACTCTTTGAAGCTTTCTGAAACTCTCTGACACTCTGTGACACCCTCTGAAACTCTCTGAAACTCTCGGACACTCTCTGAAACTTTCTGACACTCTCTGAAACTCTCTGAAACTCTCAGACACTCTCAGGCACTCCGAAGCTCACTGAAACTCTCTGACACTCTCTGACACTCTCTGAAACTCTCAGACACTCTCAGACACTCTCTGACACTCTCTGACACTATCTGAGACTCTCTGAAACTCTCTGACACTCTCTGAAATTCTCTGAAACTCTCTGACACTCTCTGAAACTCTCTGACACTCTCTGACACTCTCAGAAACTCTCTGACACTCTGTGACACTTTCTGAAACTCTCTGACACTATCTGACGCTTTCTGAATCTCTCGGACACTCTCTGAATCTCTCTGAAACTCTCCGACACTCTGTGACACTCTCTGAAACTTTCTGGCACTCTCTGAAAAACTCTGACACTCTCTGACACTCTCAGACACTCTCTGACACTCTCTGACTCTTTCTGAAACTCTGTGACACTCTCTGACTCTTTCTGAAACTCTCGGACACTCTCTGACACACTCTGCAACTCTATGACACCCTGTGACACTCTCTGACACTCTCTGAATCTCTCTGAAAAGCTCTGACACTCTGTGACACTCACTGAAACTCTCTGAAACTCCCTGACACTCTCTGACTCTCTCTGAAACTTTCTGACACTCTCTGACACTCTCTGAACATCTCTGAAACTCTCTGAAAATCTCTGACACTCTCTGACAATCTGTGACACTCTCAGAAACTCTCAGGCACTCTCTGACACTCTCAGAAATTCTCTGAAACTCTCTGACACTCTCTGATACCCTCTGACACTCTCTGACACTCACTGACACTCTCTGAAACTCTTTGGCACTCTTTGACACTCTCAGACACTGTCTGACTCTCTCTGAAACTCTCTGAAACTCTCTGACACTCTCTGACACTCCCTGACACTCTCTGAAGATTTCTGAAACTCTCTGACACTCTGTGACACCCTCTGAAACTCTCTGAAACTCTCGGACACTCTCTGAAACTTTCTGACACTCTCTGAAACTCTCAGGCACTCTCTGACACTCTCAGAATTTCTCTGAAACTCTCTGACACTCTCTGAAACCCTCTGACACTCTCTGACACTCTCTGACACTCTCTGAAACTCTTTGGCACTCTTTGACACTCTCAGACACTGTCTGACTCTCTCTGAAACTCTCTGAAACTCTCTGACACTCTCTGACACTCCCTGACACTCTCTGAAGATTTCTGAAACTCTCTGACACTCTGTGACACCCTCTGAAACTCTCTGAATCTCTCGCACACTCTCTGAAACTTTCTGACACTCTCTGAAACTCTCTGAAACTCTTTGTAACTCTCTGACATTCTCAGAAACTCTCAGAAGCTCACTGAAACTCTCTGACACTCTCTGACACTCTCTGAAACTCTCAGACACTCTCAGACACTCTCTGACACTCTCTGACACTATCTGAAACTCTCTGAAACTCTCTGACACTCTCTGAAATTCTCTGAAACTCTCTGACACTCTCTGACACTCTCTGAAACTCTCTGACACTCTCTGACACTCTCAGACACTCTCTGACACTCTCAGACACTTTATGAAACTCTCTGACACTATCTGACGCTTTCTGAATCTCTCGGACACTCTCTGAATCTCTCTGAAACTCTCCGACACTCTGTGACACTCTCTGAAACTTTCTGGCACTCTCTGACACTCTCTGAAGATCTCTGGCACTCTCTGAAAATCTCTGACACTCTCTGAAACTCTGTGACACGCTCTGAAAAACTCTGACACTCTCTGACACTCTCAGACACTCTCTGACACTCTCTGACTCTTTCTGAAACTCTCCGACACTCTCTGACTCTTTCTAAAACTCTTGGACACTCTCTGACACACTCTGCAACTCTATGACACTCTGTGACACTCTCTGACACTCTCTGAATCTCTCTGAAAAACTCTGACACTCTCTGACACTCTCAGACACTCTCTGACACTCTCTGACTCTTTCTGAAACTCTCTGACACTCTCTGACTCTTTCTGAAACTCTCGGACACTCTCTGACACACTCTGCAACTCTATGACACTCTGTGACACTCTCTGACACTCTCTGAATCTCTCTGAAAAGCTCTGACACTCTGTGACACTCTCGGAAACTCTCTGAAACTCCCTGACACTCTCTGACTCTCTCTGAAACTTTCTGACACTCTCTGACAATCTCTGAACATCTCTGAAACTCTCTGAAACTCTCTGAAAATCTCTGACACTCTCTGACACTCTGTGACACTCTCAGATACTCTCTGACTCTCTCAGACACACTCCGACACACTCAGAAGCTCTCAGAAACTCTCTGGAACTGTCTGACACTCTCAGAAAGTCTCTGAAACTCTCTGACACTCTCTGAAACTCTCTGACACTCTCTGAAACTCTGTGACACTCTATGACACTCTCTGACACTCACTGACTCTCTCTGAAACTCTCTGAATCACACTGACACTCTGTGACACTCTCTGATACTCTCTGACAATCACTGACACTTTCTGACACTGTCTGACAATCTCTGAAACGCTCTGACACTCACTGACACTCTGTGGCACTCACTGACACTCTCTGAAGATCTCTGAAACTCTCTGAAAATCTCTGACACTCTCTGAAACTCTGTGAGACTCTCTGAAACACTCTGACACTCTCTGACACTCTCCGGCACACTCAGAAACTGTCAGAAACTCTCAGGCACTCTCTGACACTCTCAGAAATTCTCTGAAACTCTCTGACACTCTCTGAAACCCTCTGACACTCTCTGACACTCTCTGACACTCTCTGAAACTCTTTGACACTCTTTGACACTCTCAGACACTGTCTGACTCTCTCTGAAACTCTCTGAAACTCTCTGACACTCTCTGACGGTCCCTGACACTCTCTGAAGCTTTCTGAAACTCTCTGACACTCTGTGACACCCTCTGAAACTCTCTGAAACTCTCGGACACTCTCTGAAACTTTCTGACACTCTCTGAAACTCTCTGAAACTCTTTGTAACTCTCTGACAATCTCAGAAACACTCCGAAGCTCACTGAAACTCTCTGACACACTCTGACACTCTCTGAAACTCTCAGACACTCTCAGACACTCTCTGACACTCTCTGACACTATCTGAGACTCTCTGAAACTCTCTGACACTCTCTGAAATTCTCTGAAACTCTCTGACACTCTCTGAAACTCTCTGACACTCTCTGACACTCTCAGAAACTCTCTGACACTCTGTGACACTTTCTGAAACTCTCTGACACTATCTGACGCTTTCTGAATCTCTCGGACACTCTCTGAATCTCTCTGAAACTCTCCGACACTCTGTGACACTCTCTGAAACTTTCTGGCACTCTCTGACACTCTCTGAAGATCTCTGGCACTCTCTGAAAATCTCTGACACTCTCTGAAACTCTGTGACACTCTCTGAAAAACTCTGACACTCTCTGACACTCTCAGACACTCTCTGACACTCTCTGACTCTTTCTGAAACTCTGTGACACTCTCTGACTCTTTCTGAAACTCTCGGACACTCTCTGACACACTCTGCAACTCTATGACACCCTGTGACACTCTCTGACACTCTCTGAATCTCTCTGAAAAGCTCTGACACTCTGTGACACTCACTGAAACTCTCTGAAACTCCCTGACACTCTCTGACTCTCTCTGAAACTTTCTGACACTCTCTGACACTCTCTGAACATCTCTGAAACTCTCTGAAAATCTCTGACACTCTCTGACACTCTGTGACACTCTCAGAAACTCTCAGGCACTCTCTGACACTCTCAGAAATTCTCTGAAACTCTCTGACACTCTCTGATACCCTCTGACACTCTCTGACACTCTCTGACACTCTCTGAAACTCTTTGGCACTCTTTGACACTCTCAGACACTGTCTGACTCTCTCTGAAACTCTCTGAAACTCTCTGACACTCTCTGACACTCCCTGACACTCTCTGAAGATTTCTGAAACTCTCTGACACTCTGTGACACCCTCTGAAACTCTCTGAAACTCTCGGACACTCTCTGAAACTTTCTGACACTCTCTGAAACTCTCAGGCACTCTCTGACACTCTCAGAATTTCTCTGAAACTCTCTGACACTCTCTGAAACCCTCTGACACTCTCTGACACTCTCTGACACTCTCTGAAACTCTTTGGCACTCTTTGACACTCTCAGACACTGTCTGACTCTCTCTGAAACTCTCTGAAACTCTCTGACACTCCCTGACACTCTCTGAAGATTTCTGAAACTCTCTGACACTCTGTGACACCCTCTAAAACTCTCTGAATCTCTCGGACACTCTCTGAAACTTTCTGACACTCTCTGAAACTCTCTGAAACTCTTTGTAACTCTCTGACATTCTCAGAAACTCTCAGAAGCTCACTGAAACTCTCTGACACTCTCTGACACTCTCTGAAACTCTCAGACACTCTCAGACACTCTCTGACACTCTCTGACACTATCTGAAACTCTCTGAAACTCTCTGACACCCTCTAAAACTCTCTGAATCTCTCGGACACTCTCTGAAACTTTCTGACACTCTCTGAAACTCTCTGAAACTCTTTGTAACTCTCTGACATTCTCAGAAACTCTCAGAAGCTCACTGAAACTCTCTGACACTCTCTGACACTCTCTGAAACTCTCAGACACTCTCAGACACTCTCTGACACTCTCTGACACTATCTGAAACTCTCTGAAACTCTCTGACACTCTCTGAAATTCTCTGAAACTCTCTGACACCCTCTGACACTCTCTGAAACTCTCTGACACTCTCTGACACTCTCAGACACTCTCTGACACTCTCAGACACTTTATGAAACTCTCTGACACTATCTGACGCTTTCTGAATCTCTCGGACACTCTCTGAATCTCTCTGAAACTCTCCGACACTCTGTGACACTCTCTGAAACTTTCTGGCACTCTCTGACACTCTCTGAAGATCTCTGGCACTCTCTGAAAATCTCTGACACTCTCTGAAACTCTGTGACACGCTCTGAAAAACTCTGACACTCTCTGACACTCTCAGACACTCTCTGACACTCTCTGACTCTTTCTGAAACTCTCCGACACTCTCTGACTCTTTCTAAAACTCTCGGACACTCTCTGACACACTCTGCAACTCTATGACACTCTGTGACACTCTCTGACACTCTCTGAATCTCTCTGAAAAACTCTGACACTCTCTGACACTCTCAGACACTCTCTGACACTCTCTGACTCTTTCTGAAACTCTCTGACACTCTCTGACTCTTTCTGAAACTCTCGGACACTCTCTGACACACTCTGCAACTCTATGACACTCTGTGACACTCTCTGACACTCTCTGAATCTCTCTGAAAAGCTCTGACACTCTGTGACACTCTCGGAAACACTCTGAAACTCCCTGACACTCTCTGACTCTCTCTGAAACTTTCTGACACTCTCTGAAAATCTCTGACACTCTCTGACACTCTGTGACACTCTCAGATACTCTCTGACTCTCTCAGACACACTCCGACACACTCAGAAGCTCTCAGAAACTCTCTGGAACTGTCTGACACTCTCAGAAAGTCTCTGAAACTCTCTGACACTCTCTGAAACTCTCTGACACTCTCTGACGCTCTCTGACACTCTCTGAAACTCTGTGACACTCTATGACACTCTCTGACACTCACTGACTCTCTCTGAAACTCTCTGAATCACACTGACACTCTGTGACACTCTTTGAAACTCTCTGACAATCTCTGAAACTTTCTGACACTCTCTGAAACTCTCTGAAGCTCTCTGAAACTCTCTGAAACTCTCTGACTCTCTCAGAAACTATCAGAAATTCCCTGAAACTCTCTGAGACTCTCTGGCACGCTCTGAGACTCTCTGAAACTCTCTGACACACTCTGAAACTCTCTGAAACTCTCTGACACTCTCTGACACTCTCTGAAACTCTCTGACAATCTCTGGCACTCTCAGACACTCTCAGACACTCTCTGAAGATCTCTGAAACTCTCTCAAGCTCTCTGAAACTCTCTGACACTCTCTGAAACTGTCTGAAACTCTCTGAAACTCTCTGACACTCTCTGACAATCTCTGAAACTCTCTGACAATCTCTGGCACTCTCAGACACTCTCAGACACTCTCTGAAGATCTCTGAAACTCTCTGATACTATCTGACACTTTCTGAATCTCTCAGACACTCTCTGAATCTCTCTGAAACTCTCCGACACTCTGTGACACTCTCTGAAACTTTCTCGCACTCTCTGACACTCTCTGAAGATCTCTGAAACTCTCTGAAAATCTCTGACACTCTCTGAAACTCTGTAAAACTCTCTGAAACACTCTGACTCTCTCTGACATTCTCAGACACTCTCTGAAACTCTCTGACACTCTCAGATACTCTCTGACTCCCGCAGACACACTTCGACACACTCAGAAACTCTCAGAAACTCTCTGGCACTCTACGAGACTCTCAGAAACTCTCTGAAACTCTTTGACACTCTCTGACACCCTCTGACACCCTCTGACACTCTCTGACACTCTCTGAAACTCTTTGACACTCTTTGACACTCTCAGACACTGTCTGACTCTTTCTGAAACTCTCTGACACTCTCTGACACTCCCTGACACTCTCTGAAACTCTCTGACACTCTCTGACACTCTCTGAAACTCTTTGACACTCTTTGACAATCTCAGACACTGTCTGACTCTATCTGAAACTCTCTGACACTCTCTGACACTCCCTGACACTGTCTGAAGCTCTCTGACACTCTCTGACACTCTCTGAAACTCTCTGAAAAACTCTGACACTCTCTGACACTCTCAGACACTCTCTGACACTCTCTGACTCTTTCTGAAACTCTCTGACACCCTCTGACACACTCTGCAACTCTTTGACACCCTGTGACACTCTCTGACACTCTCTGAATCTCTCTGAAAAGCTCTGACACTCTGTGACACTCTCTGAAACTCTCCGGAACTCCCTGACACTCACTGACTCTCTCTGAAACTTTCTGACACTCTCTGACACTCTCTGAACATCTCTGAATCTCTCTGAAAATCTCTGACACTCTCTGACACTCTGTGACACTCTCAGAAACTCTCAGGCACTCTCTGACACTCTCAGAAATTCTCTGAAACTCTCTGACACTCTCTGAAACCCTCTGACACTCTCTGACACTCTCTGACACTCTTTGGCACTCTTTGACACTCTCAGACACTCTCTGAAGATTTCTGAAACTCTCTGACACTCTGTGACACCCTCTGAAACTCTCTGAAACTCTCGGACACTCTCTGAAACTTTCTGACACTCTCTGAAACTCTCTGAAACTCTTTGTAACTCTCTGACACTCTCAGAAACTCTCAGAAGCTCACTGAAACTCTCTGACACTCTCTGAAACTGTCAGACACTCTCAGACCCTCTCTGACACTCTCTGACACTATCTGAGCCTCTCTGAAACTCTCTGACACTCTCCGAAATTCTCTGAAACTCTCTGACACTCTCTGAAACTCTCTGACACTCTCTGACACTCTCAGACACTCTCTGACACTCTGTGACACTTTCAGAAACTCTCTGACTCTATCTGACACATTCTGAATCTCTCGGACACTCTCTGAATCTCTCTGAAACTCTCCGAAACTCTGTGACACTCTCTGAAACTTTCTGGCACTCTCTGACACTCTCTGAAGATCTCTGGCACTCTCTGAAAATCTCTGACACTCTCTGAAACTCTGTGACACTCTCTGAAAGACTCTGACACTCTCTTACACTCTCAGACACTCTCCGACACTATCTGACTCTTTCTGAAACTCTCGGACACTCTCTGACACACTCTGCAACTCTATGACACTCTGTGACACTCTCTGACACTCTCTGAATCTCTCTGAAAAGCTCTGACACTCTGTGACACTCTCTGAAACTCTCTGAAACTCTCAGACACTCTCAGACACTCTCTGACACTCTCTGACACTATCTGAGACTCTCTGAAACTCTCTGACACTCTCTGAAATTCTCTGAAACTCTCTGACACTCTCTGGCACTCTCTGAAACTCTCTGACACTCTCTGACACTCTCAGACACTCTCTGACACTCTCTGACACTTTCTGAAACTCTCTGACACTATCTGACGCTTTCTGAATCTCTCGGACACTCTCTGAATCTCTCTGAAACTCTCCGACACTCTGTGACACTCTCTGAAACTTTCTCGCACTCTCTGACACTCTCTGAAGATCTCTGAAACTCTCTGAAAATCTCTGACACTCTCTGAAACTCTGTAAAACTCTCTGAAACACTCTGACTCTCTCTGACATTCTCAGACACTCTCTGAAACTCTGTGACTCTCTCAGATACTCTCTGACTCCCGCAGACACACTTCGACACACTCAGAAACTCTCAGAAACTCTCTGGCACTCTACGAGACTCTCAGAAACTCTCTGAAACTCTTTGACACTCTCTGAAACTCTCTGACACCCTCTGACACTCTCTGACACTCTCTGAAACTCTTTGACACTCTTTGACACTCTCAGACACTGTCTGACTCTTTCTGAAACTCTCTGACACTCTCTGACACTCCCTGACACTCTCTGAAACTCTCTGACACTCTCTGACACTCTCTGAAACTCTTTGACACTCTTTGACAATCCCAGACACTGTCTGACTCTATCTGAAACTCTCTGACACTCTCTGACACTCCCTGACACTGTCTGAAGCTCTCTGACACTCTCTGACACTCTCTGAAACTCTCTGAAAAACTCTGACACTCTCTGACACTCTCAGACACTCTCTGACACTCTCTGACTCTTTCTGAAACTCTCTGACACCCTCTGACACACTCTGCAACTCTTTGACACCCTGTGACACTCTCTGACACTCTCTGAATCTCTCTGAAAAGCTCTGACACTCTGTGACACTCTCTGAAACTCTCTGGAACTCCCTGACACTCACTGACTCTCTCTGAAACTTTCTGACACTCTCTGAACATCTCTGAAACTCTCTGAAAATCTCTGACACTCTCTGACACTCTGTGACACTCTCAGAAACTCTCAGGCACTCTCTGACACTCTCAGAAATTCTCTGAAACTCTCTGACACTCTCTGAAACCCTCTGACACTCTCTGACACCCTCTGACACTCTTTGGCACTCTCAGACACTCTCTGAAGATTTCTGAAACTCTCTGACACTCTGTGACACCCTCTGAAACTCTCTGAAACTCTCGGACACTCTCTGAAACTTTCTGACACTCTCTGAAACTCTCTGATACTCTTTGTAACTCTCTGACACTCTCAGAAACTCTCAGAAGCTCACTGAAACTCTCTGACACTCTCTGAAACTGTCAGACACTCTCAGACACTCTCTGACACTCTCCGACACTATCTGAGCCTCTCTGAAACTCTCTGACACTCTCCGAAATTCTCTGAAACTCTCTGACACTCTCTGAAACTCTCTGACACTCTCTGACACTCTCAGACACTCTCTGACACTCTGTGACACTTTCAGAAACTCTCTGACTCTATCTGACACATTCTGAATCTCTCGGACACTCTCTGAATCTCTCTGAAACTCTCCGACACTCTGTGACACTCTCTGAAACTTTCTGGCACTCTCTGACACTCTCTGAAGATCTCTGGCACTCTCTGAAAATCTCTGACACTCTCTGAAACTCTGTGACACTCTCTGAAAGACTCTGACACTCTCTTACACTCTCAGACACTCTCCGACACTATCTGACTCTTTCTGAAACTCTCGGACACTCTCTGACACACTCTGCAACTCTATGACACTCTGTGACACTCTCTGACACTCTCTGAATCTCTCTGAAAAGCTCTGACACTCTGTGACACTCTCTGAAACTCTCTGAAACTCTCAGACACTCTCAGACACTCTCTGACACTCTCTGACACTATCTGAGACTCTCTGAAACTCTCTGACACTCTCTGAAATTCTCTGAAACTCTCTGACACTCTCCGGCACTCTCTGAAACTCTCTGACACTCTCTGACACTCTCAGACACTCTCTGACACTCTCTGACACTTTCTGAAACTCTCTGACACTATCTGACACTTTCTGAATCTCTCGGACACTCTCTGAATCTCTCTGAAACTCTCCGACACTCTTTGACACTCTCTGAAACTTTCTGGCACTCTCTGACACTCTCTGAAGATCTCTGGCACTCTCTGAAAATCTCTGACACTCTCTGAAACTCTGTGACACGCTCTGAAAAACTCTGACACTCTCTGACACTCTCAGACACTCTCTGACACTCTCTGACTCTTTCTGAAACTCTCGGACACTCTCTGACACACTCTGCAACTCTATGACACTCTGTGACACTCTCTGACACTCTCTGAATCTCTCTGAAAAACTCTGACACTCTCTGACACTCTCAGACACTCTCTGACACTCTCTGACTCTTTCTGAAACTCTCTGACACTCTCTGACTCTTTCTGAAACTCTCGGACACTCTCTGACACACTCTGCAACTCTATGACACTCTGTGACACTCTCTGACACTCTCTGAATCTCTCTGAAAAGCTCTGACACTCTGTGACACTCTCTGAAACTCTCTGAAACTCCCTGACACTCTCTGACTCTCTCTGAAACTTTCTGACAATCTCTGACACTCTCTGAACATCTCTGAAACTCTCTGAAAATCTCTGACACTCTCTGACACTCTGTGACACTCTCAGATACTCTCTGACTCTTTCAGACACACTCCGACACACTCCGAAACTCTCAGAAACTCTCTGGAACTCTCTGACACTCTCAGAAAGTCTCTGAAACTCTCTGACACTCTCTGAAACTCTCTGACACTCTCTGACGCTCTCTGACACTCTCTGAAACTCTGTGACACTCTATGACACTCTCTGACACTCACTGACTCCCTCTGAAACTCTCTGAATCACTCTGACACTCTGTGACACTCTCTGAAACTCTCTGACAATCTCTGAAACTTTCTGACACTCTCTGAAACTCTCTGAAGCTCTCTGAAACTCTCTGAAACTCTCTGACTCTCTCAGAAACAATCAGAAACTCCCTGAAACTCTCTGAGACTCTCTGGCACTCTCTGAGACTCTCTGAAACTCTCTGACTCTCTCTGAAACTCTCTGACAATCTCTGGCACTCTCAGACACTCCCAGACACTCTCTGAAGATCTCTGAAACTCTCTGAAGCTCTCTGAAAGTCTCTGAAACTCTCTGACACTCTCTGAAACTCTCTGAAACTCTCTGAAACTCTCTGACACTCTCTGACAATCTCTGAAACTCTCTGACAATCTCTGGCACTCTCAGACACTCTCAGACACTCTCTGAAGATCTCTGAAACTCTCTGATACTATCTGACACTTTCTGAATCTCTCGGACACTCTCTGAATCACTCTGAAACTCTCCGACACTCTGTGACACTCTCTGAAACTTTCTCGCACTCTCTGACACTCTCTGAAGATCTCTGAAACTCTCTGAAAATCTCTGACACACTCTGAAACTCTGTGAAACTCTCTGATACACTCTGACACTCTCTGACATTCTCAGACACTCTCTGACACTCTCTGACACTTTCTGAAACTCTCTGATGGTATCTGACACTTTCTGACACTCTCGGACACTCTCTGACACACTCTGCAACTCTGTGTCACTCTGTGACACTCTCTGACACTCCCTGAAACTCTTTGACACTCTTTGACACTCTGTGACACTGTCTGACTCTCCCTGAACCTCTCTGACCCTCTCTGACACTCCCTGACAATCTCTGAAACTCTCTGACACTCTCTGAAACTCTTTGACACTCTTTGACAATCTCAGACACTGTCTGACTCTATCTGAAACTCTCTGACACTCTCTGACAGTCCCTGACACTGTCTGAAGCTCTCTGACACTCTCTGAAACTCTCTGAAACTCACTGACACTCTCTGAAACTCTCTGACAATCTCTGACACTCTCAGACACTCTCTGACACTTTCTGAAACTCTCTGACACTATCTGACACTTTCTGAATCTCTCGGACACTCTCTGAATCTCTCTGACACTCTCCGGCACTCTGTGACACTCTCTGAAACTTTCTGGCACTCTCTAACACTCTCTGAAGATCTCTGAAACTCTCTGAAAATCTCTGACACTCTCTGAAACTCTCTGACACTCACTGACACTCTGTGGCACTCACTGACACTCTCTGAAGATCTCTGAAACTCTCTGAAAATCTCTGACACTCTCTGAAACTCTGTGACACTCTCTGAAACACTCTGACACTCTCCGGCAAACTCAGAAACTGTCAGAAACTCTCAGGCACTCTCTGACACTCTCAGAAATTCTCTGAAATTCTCTGACACTCTCTGAAACCCTCTGACACTCTCTGACACACTCTGACACTCTCTGAAACTCTCAGACACTCTCAGACACTCTCTGACACTCTCTGACACTATCTGAGACTCTCTGAAACTCTCTGACACTCTCTGAAATTCTCTGAAACTCTCTGACACTCTCTGGCACTCTCTGAAACTCTCTGACACTCTCTGACACTCTCAGACACTCTCTGACACTCTCTGACACTTTCTGAAACTCTCTGACACTATCTGACACTTTCTGAATCTCTCGGACACTCTCTGAATCTCTCTGAAACTCTCCGACACTCTTTGACACTCTCTGAAACTTTCTGGCACTCTCTGACACTCTCTGAAGATCTCTGGCACTCTCTGAAAATCTCTGACACTCTCTGAAACTCTCTGAAACTCACTGACACTCTCTGAAACTCTCTGACAATCTCTGACACTCTCAGACACTCTCTGACACTTTCTGAAACTCTCTGACACTATCTGACACTTTCTGAATCTCTCGGACACTCTCTGAATCTCTCTGACACTCTCCGGCACTCTGTGACACTCTCTGAAACTTTCTGGCACTCTCTGACACTCTCTGAAGATCTCTGAAACTCTCTGAAAATCTCTGACACTCTCTGAAACTCTCTGACACTCACTGACACTCTGTGGCACTCACTGACACTCTCTGAAGATCTCTGAAACTCTCTGAAAATCTCTGACACTCTCTGAAACTCTGTGACACTCTCTGAAACACTCTGACACTCTCCGGCAAACTCAGAAACTGTCAGAAACTCTCAGGCACTCTCTGACACTCTCAGAAATTCTCTGAAATTCTCTGACACTCTCTGAAACCCTCTGACACTCTCTGACACACTCTGACACTCTCTGAAACTCTCAGACACTCTCAGACACTCTCTGACACTCTCTGACACTATCTGAGACTCTCTGAAACTCTCTGACACTCTCTGAAATTCTCTGAAACTCTCTGACACTCTCTGGCACTCTCTGAATCTCTCTGACACTCTCTGACACTCTCAGACACTCTCTGACACTCTCTGACACTTTCTGAAACTCTCTGACACTATCTGACACTTTCTGAATCTCTCGGACACTCTCTGAATCTCTCTGAAACTCTCCAACACTCTGTGACACTCTCTGAAACTTTCTGGCACTCTCTGACACTCTCTGAAGATCTCTGGCACTCTCTGAAAATCTCTGACACTCTCTGAAACTCTGTGACACGCTCTGAAAAACTCTGACACTCTCTGACACTCTCAGACACTCTCTGACACTCTCTGACTCTTTCTGAAACTCTCCGACACTCTCTGACACACTCTGCAACTCTATGACACTCTGTGACACTCTCTGACACTCTCTGAATCTCTCTGAAAAACTCTGACACTCTCTGACACTCTCAGACACTCTCTGACACTCTCTGACTCTTTCTGAAACTCTCTGACACTCTCTGACTCTTTCTGAAACTCTCGGACACTCTCTGACACACTCTGCAACTCTATGACACTCTGTGACACTCTCTGACACTCTCTGAATCTCTCTGAAAAGCTCTGACACTCTGTGACACTCTCTGAAACTCTCTGAAACTCCCTGACACTCTCTGACTCTCTCTGAAACTTTCTGACAATCTCTGACACTCTCTGAACATCTCTGAAACTCTCTGAAAATCTCTGACACTCTCTGACACTCTGTGACACTCTCAGATACTCTCTGACTCTTTCAGACACACTCCGACACACTCAGAAACTCTCAGAAACTCTCTGGAACTCTCTGACACTCTCAGAAAGTCTCTGAAACTCTCTGACACTCTCTGAAACTCTCTGACACTCTCTGACGCTCTCTGACACTCTCTGAAACTCTGTGACACTCTATGACACTCTCTGACACTCACTGACTCTCTCTGAAACTCTCTGAATCACTCTGACACTCTGTGACACTCTCTGAAACTCTCTGACAATCTCTGAAACTTTCTGACACTCTCTGAAACTCTCTGAAGCTCTCTGAAACTCTCTGAAACTCTCTGACTCTCTCAGAAACAATCAGAAACTCCCTGAAACTCTCTGAGACTCTCTGGCACTCTCTGAGACTCTCTGAAACTCTCTGACACTCTCTGACACTCTCTGAAACTCTCTGACAATCTCTTGCACTCTCAGACACTCCCAGACACTCTCTGAAGATCTCTGAAACTCTCTGAAGCTCTCTGAAAGTCTCTGAAACTCTCTGACACTCTCTGAAACTCTCTGAAACTCTCTGAAACTCTCTGACACTCTCTGACAATCTCTGAAACTCTCTGACAATCTCTGGCACTCTCAGACACTCTCAGACACTCTCTGAAGATCTCTGAAACTCTCTGATACTATCTGACACTTTCTGAATCTCTCGGACACTCTCTGAATCTCTCTGAAACTCTCCGACACTCTGTGACACTCTCTGAAACTTTCTCGCACTCTCTGACACTCTCTGAAGATCTCTGAAACTCTCTGAAAATCTCTGACACACTCTGAAACTCTGTGAAACAATCTGATACACTCTGACACTCTCTGACATTCTCAGACACTCTTTGACACTCTCTGACACTTTCTGAAACTCTCTGATGGTATCTGACACTTTCTGACACTCTCGGACACTCTCTGACACACTCTGCAACTCTGTGTCACTCTGTGACACTCTCTGACACTCCCTGAAACTCTTTGACACTCTTTGACACTCTGTGACACTGTCTGACTCTCCCTGAAACTCTCTGACACTCTCTGACACTCCCTGACACTCTCTGAAACTCTCTGACACTCTCTGAAACTCTTTGACACTCTTTGACAATCTCAGACACTGTCTGACTCTATCTGAAACTCTCTGACACTCTCTGACACTCCCTGACACTGTCTGAAGCTCTCTGACACTCTCTGAAACTCTCTGAAACTCACTGACACTCTCTGAAACTCTCTGACAATCTCTGACACTCTCAGACACTCTCTGACACTTTCTGAAACTCTCTGACACTATCTGACACTTTCTGAATCTCTCGGACACTCTCTGAATCTCTCTGACACTCTCCGGCACTCTGTGACACTCTCTGAAACTTTCCGGCACTCTCGGACACTCTCTGAAGATCTCTGAAACTCTCTGAAAATCTCTGACACTCTCTGAAACTCTCTGACACTCACTGACACTCTGTGGCACTCACTGACACTCTCTGAAGATCTCTGAAACTCTCTGAAAATCTCTGACACTCTCTGAAACTCTGTGACACTCTCTGAAACACTCTGACACTCTCCGGCAAACTCAGAAACTGTCAGAAACTCTCAGGCACTCTCTGACACTCTCAGAAATTCTCTGAAATTCTCTGACACTCTCTGAAACCCTCTGACACTCTCTGACACACTCTGACACTCTCTGAAACTCTTTGACACTCTTTGACACTCTCAGACACTGTCTGACTCTCTCTGAAACTCTCTGAAACTCTTTGACACTCTTTGACACTCTCAGACACTGTCTGACTCTCTCTGAAGCTTTCTGAAACTCTCTGACACTCTGTGACACCCTCTGAAACTCTCTGAAAATCTCGGACACTCTCTGAAACTTTCTGACACTCTCTGAAACTCTCTGAAACTCTTTGTAACTCTCTGACACTCTCAGAAACTCTCAGAAGCTCACTGAAACTCTCTGACACTCTCTGACACTCTCTGAAACTCTCAGACACTCTCAGACACTCTCTGACAGTCTCTGACACTATCTGAGACTCTCTGAAACACTCTGACACTCTCTGAAATTCTCTGAAACTCTCTGACACTCTCTGAAACTCTCTGACACTCTCTGACACTCTCAGACACTCTCAGACACTCTGTGACACTTTCTGAAACTCTCTGACACTATCTGACACTTTCTGAATCTCTCGGACACTCTCTGAATCTCTCTGAAACTCTCCGACACTCTGTGACACTCTCTGAAACTTTCTCGCACTCTCTGACACTCTCAGAACCTCTCTGAAACTCTTTGACACTCTCTGAAACTCTCTGACACTATCTGACACTCTCTGACACCCTCTGAAACACTTTGACACTCTTTGACACTCTCAGACACTGTCTGACTCTCTCTGAAACTCTCTGGCACTCTCTGACACTCCCTGACACTCTCTGAAGCTCTCTGACACTCTCTGACACTCTCTGAAACTCTTTGACACTCTTTGACAATCTCACACACTGTCTGACTCTATCTGAAACTCTTTGACACTCTCTGACACTCCCTGACACTGTCTGAAGCTCTCTGACACTCTCTGACACTCTCTGAAACTCTCTGAAACTCTCTGACACTCTGTGACAATCTCTGAAAATCTTTGACATTCTCTGAGTCTCTCCGACACACTCAGAAACTGTCAGAAACTCTCAGGCACTCTCTGACACTATCAGAATGTTTCTGAAACTCTCTGACACTCTCTGAAACTCTCTGACACTCTCTGAAACTCTCTGACACTCTCTGACGCTCTCTGACACTCTCTGAAAATCTGTGACACTCTATGACACTCTCTGACACTCACTGACTCTCTCTGAAACTCTCTGAATCACACTGACACTCTGTGACATTCTTTGAAACTCTCTGACAATCTCTGAAACTTTCGGACACTCTCTGAAACTCTCTGAAGCTCTCTGAAACTCTCTGAAACTCTCTGACTCTCTCAGAAACAATCATAAACTCCCTGAAACTCTCTGAGACTCTCTGGCACTCTCTGAGACTCTCTGAAACTCTCTGACACACTCTGAAACTCTCTGAAACTCTCTGACACTCTCTGACACTCTCTGAAACTCTCTGACAATCTCTGGCACTCTCAGACACTCTCAGACACTCTCTGACACTCTCTGAAACTCTCTGAAACTCTCTGAAACTCTCTGACACTCTCTGACAATCTCTGAAACTCTCTGACAATCTCTGGCACTCTCAGACACTCTCAGACACTCTCTGAAGATCTCTGAAACTCTCTGATACTATCTGACACTTTCTGAATCTCTCGGACACTCTCTGAATCTCTCTGAAACTCTCCGACACTCTGTGACACTCTCTGAAACTTTCTCGCACTCTCTGACACTCTCTGAAGATCTCTGAAACTCTCTGAAAATCTCTGACACTCTCTGAAACTCTGTAAAACTCTCTGAAACACTCTGACACTCTCTGACATTCTCAGACACTCTCTGAAACTCTGTGACACTCTCAGATACTCTCTGACTCCCGCAGACACACTTCGACACACTCAGAAACTCTCAGAAACTCTCTGGCACTCTACGACACTCTCAGAAACTCTCTGAAACTTTTTGACACTCTCTGAAACTCTCTGACACCCTCTGACACTCTCTGACACTCTCTGAAACTCTTTGAAACTCTTTGACACTCTCAGACACTCCCTGACACTCTCTGAAACTCTCTGACACTCTCTGACACTCTCTGAAACTCTTTGACACTCTTTGACAATCTCAGACACTGTCTGACTCTTTCTGAAACTCTCTGACACTCTCTGACACTCCCTGACACTCTCTGAAACTCTCTGACACTCTCTGACACTCTCTGAAACTCTTTGACACTCTTTGACAATCTCAGACACTGTCTGACTCTATCTGAAACTCTCTGACACTCTCTGACACTCCCTGACACTGTCTGAAGCTCTCTGACACTCTCTGACACACTCTGAAACTCTCTGAAAAACTCTGACACTCTCTGACACTCTCAGACACTCTCTGACACTCTCTGACTCTTTCTGAAACTCTCTGACACTCTGTGACACTCTCTGAAACTCTCTGAATCTCTCTGAAAAGCTCTGACACTCTGTGACACTCTCTGAAACTCTGAAACTCCCTGACACTCACTGACTCTCTCTGAAACTTTCTGACACTCTCTGACACTCTCTGAACCTCTCTGAAACTCTCTGAAAATCTCTGACACTCTCTGACACTCTGTGACACTCTCAGAAACTGTCAGGCACTCTCTGACACTCTCAGAAATTCTCTGAAACTCTCTGACACTCTCTGACACTCTCTGACACTCTTTGGCGCTCTTTGACACTCTCAGACACTCTCTGAAGATTTCTGAAACTCTCTGACACTCTGTGACACCCTCTGAAACTCTCTGAAACTCTCGGACACTCTCTGAAACTTTCTGACACTCTCTGAAACTCTCTGAAACTCTTTGTAACTCTCTGACACTCTCAGAAACTCTCAGATACTCACTGAAACTCTCTGACACTCTCTGAAACTGTCAGACACTCTCAGACACTCTCTGACACTCTCTGACACTATCTGAGCCTCTCTGAAACTCTCTGACACTCTCCGAAATTCTCTGAAACTCTCTGACACTCTCTGAAACTCTCTGACACTCTCTGACACTCTCAGACACTCTCTGACACTCTGTGACACTTTCTGAAACTCTCTGACTCTATCTGACACATTCTGAATCTCTCGGACACTCTCTGAATCTCTCTGAAACTCTCCGACACTCTGTGACACTCTCTGAAACTTTCTGGCACTCTCTGACACTCTCTGAAGATCTCTGGCACACTCTGAAAATCTCTGACACTCTCTGAAACTCTGTGACACTCTCTGAAAGACTCTGACACTCTCTTACAATCTCAGACACTCTCCGACACTATCTGACTCTTTCTGAAACTCTCGGACACTCTCTGACACACTCTGCAACTCTATGACACTCTGTGACACTCTCTGACACTCTCTGAATCTCTCTGAAAAGCTCTGACACTCTGTGACACTCTCTGAAACTCTCTGAAACTCTCAGACACTCTCAGACACTTTCTGACACTCTCTGACACTATCTGAGACTCTCTGAAACTCTCTGACACTCTCTGAAATTCTCTGAAACTCTCTGACACTCTCTGGCACTCTCTGAAACTCTCTGACACTCTCTGACACTCTCAGACACTCTCTGACACTCTCTGACACTTTCTGAAACTCTCTGACACTATCTGACGCTTTCTGAATCTCTCGGACACTCTCTGAATCTCTCTGAAACTCTCCGACACTCTGTGACACTCTCTGAAACTTTCTGGCACTCTCTGACACTCTCTGAAGATCTCTGGCACTCTCTGAAAATCTCTGACACTCTCTGAAACTCTGTGACACGCTCTGAAAAACTCTGACACTCTCTGACACTCTCAGACACTCTCTGACACTCTCTGACACTTTCTGAAACTCTCCGACACTCTCTGACACACTCAGACACTCTCTGACACTCTCTGACTCTTTCTGAAACTCTCTGACACTCTCTGACTCTTTCTGAAACTCTCGGACACTCTCTGACACACTCTGCAACTCTATGACACTCTGTGACACTCTCTGACACTCTCTGAATCTCTCTGAAAAGCTCTGACACTCTGTGACACTCTCTGAAACTCTCTGACACTCTCTGACACTCTCAGACACTCTCTGACACTCTGTGACACTTTCTGAAACTCTCTGACTCTATCTGACACATTCTGAATCTCTCGGACACTCTCTGAATCTCTCTGAAACTCTCCGACACTCTGTGACACTCTCTGAAACTTTCTGGCACTCTCTGACACTCTCTGAAGATCTCTGGCACACTCTGAAAATCTCTGACACTCTCTGAAACTCTGTGACACTCTCTGAAAGACTCTGACACTCTCTTACAATCTCAGACACTCTCCGACACTATCTGACTCTTTCTGAAACTCTCGGACACTCTCTGACACACTCTGCAACTCTATGACACTCTGTGACACTCTCTGACACTCTCTGAATCTCTCTGAAAAGCTCTGACACTCTCTGACACTTTCTGAAACTCTCTGACACTATCTGACGCTTTCTGAATCTCTCGGACACTCTCTGAATCTCTCTGAAACTCTCCGACACTCTGTGACACTCTCTGAAACTTTCTGGCACTCTCTGACACTCTCTGAAGATCTCTGGCACTCTCTGAAAATCTCTGACACTCTCTGAAACTCTGTGACACGCTCTGAAAAACTCTGACACTCTCTGACACTCTCAGACACTCTCTGACACTCTCTGACACTTTCTGAAACTCTCGGACACTCTCTGACACACTCAGACACTCTCTGACACTCTCTGACTCTTTCTGAAACTCTCTGACACTCTCTGACTCTTTCTGAAACTCTCGGACACTCTCTGACACACTCTGCAACTCTATGACACTCTGTGACACACTCTGACACTCTCTGAATCTCTCTGAAAAGCTCTGACACTCTGTGACACTCTCTGAAACTCTCTGACTCTTTCTGAAACTCTCTGACACTCTCTGACACTCTCTGACACTCTCAGACACTCTCTGACACTCTGTGACACTTTCTGAAACTCTCTGACTCTATCTGACACATTCTGAATCTCTCGGACACTCTCTGAATCTCTCTGAAACTCTCCGCCACTCTGTGACACTCTCTGAAACTTTCTGGCACTCTCTGACACTCTCTGAAGATCTCTGGCACACTCTGAAAATCTCTGACACTCTCTGAAACTCTGTGACACTCTCTGAAAGACTCTGACACTCTCTTACAATCTCAGACACTCTCCGACACTATCTGACTCTTTCTGAAACTCTCGGACACTCTCTGACACACTCTGCAACTCTATGACACTGTGTGACACTCTCTGACACTCTCTGAATCTCTCTGAAAAGCTCTGACACTCTGTGACACTCTCTGAAACTCTCTGAAACTCTCAGACACTCTCAGACACTTTCTGACACTCTCTGACACTATCTGAGACTCTCTGAAACTCTCTGACACTCTCTGAAATTCTCTGAAACTCTCTGACACTCTCTGGCACTCTCTGAAACTCTCTGACACTCTCTGACACTCTCAGACACTCTCTGACACTCTCTGACACTTTCTGAAACTCTCTGACACTATCTGACGCTTTCTGAATCTCTCGGACACTCTCTGAATCTCTCTGAAACTCTCCGACACTCTGTGACACTCTCTGAAACTTTCTGGCACTCTCTGACACTCTCTGAAGATCTCTGGCACTCTCTGAAAATCTCTGACACTCTCTGAAACTCTGTGACACGCTCTGAAAAACTCTGACACTCTCTGACACTCTCTGACACTTTCTGAAACTCTCCGACACTCTCTGACACACTCAGACACTCTCTGACACTCTCTGACTCTTTCTGAAACACTCTGACACTCTCTGACTCTTTCTGAAACTCTCGGACACTCTCTGACACACTCTGCAACTCTATGACACTCTGTGACACTCTCTGACACTCTCTGAATCTCTCTGAAAAGCTCTGACACTCTGTGACACTCTCTGAAACTCTCTGACTCTTTCTGAAACTCTCTGACACTCTCTGACTCTTTCTGAAACTCTCGGACACTCTCTGACACACTCTGCAACTCTATGACACTCTGTGACACTCTCTGACACTCACTGAATCTCTCTGAAAAGCTCTGACACTCTGTGACACTCTCTGAAACTCTCTGAAACTCCCTGACACTCTCTGACTCTCTCTGAAACTTTCTGACAATCTCTGACACTCTCTGAACATCTCTGAAACTCTCTGAAAATCTCTGACACTCTCTGACACTCTGTGACACTCTCAGATACTCTCTGACTCTTTCAGACACACTCCGACACACTCAGAAACTCTCAGAAACTCTCTAGAACTCTCTGACACTCTCAGAAAGTCTCTGAAACTCTCTGACACTCTCTGAAACTCTCTGACACTCTCTGACGCTCTCTGACACTCTCTGAAACTCTGTGACACTCTATGACACTCTCTGACACTCACTGACTCTCTCTGAAACTCTCTGAATCACTCGGACACTCTGTGACACTCTCTGAAACTCTCTGACAATCTCTGAAACTTTCTGACACTCTCTGAAACTCTCTGAAGCTCTCTGAAACTCTCTGAAACTCTCTGACTCTCTCAGAAACAATCAGAAACTCCCTGAAACTCTCTGAGACTCTCTGGCACTCTCTGAGACTCTCTGAAACTCTCTGACACTCTCTGACACTCTCTGAAACTCTCTGACAATCTCTGGCACTCTCAGACACTCTCTGACACTCCCTGAAGGTCTCTGAAACTCTCTGATACTATCTGACACTTTCTGAATCTCTCGGACACTCTCTGAATCTCTCTGAAACTCTCAGACACTCTCAGACACTTTCTGACACTCTCTGACACTATCTGAGACTCTCTGAAACTCTCTGACACTCTCTGAAATTCTCTGAAACTCTCTGACACTCTCTGGCACTCTCTGAAACTCTCTGACACTCTCTGACACTCTCAGACACTCTCTGACACTCTCTGACACTTTCTGAAACTCTCTGACACTATCTGACGCTTTCTGAATCTCTCGGACACTCTCTGAATCTCTCTGAAACTCTCCGACACTCTGTGACACTCTCTGAAACTTTCTGGCACTCTCTGACACTCTCTGAAGATCTCTGGCACTCTCTGAAAATCTCTGACACTCTCTGAAACTCTGTGACACGCTCTGAAAAACTCTGACACTCTCTGACACTCTCAGACACTCTCTGACACTCTCTGACACTTTCTGAAACTCTCCGACACTCTCTGACACACTCAGACACTCTCTGACACTCTCTGACTCTTTCTGAAACTCTCTGACACTCTCTGACTCTTTCTGAAACTCTCGGACACTCTCTGACACACTCTGCAACTCTATGACACTCTGTGACAGTCTCTGACACTCTCTGAATCTCTCTGAAAAGCTCTGACACTCTGTGACACTCTCTGAAACTCTCTGACTCTTTCTGAAACTCTCTGACACTCTCTGACTCTTTCTGAAACTCTCGGACAGTCTCTGACACACTCTGCAACTCTATGACACTCTGTGACACTCTCTGACACTCTCTGAATCTCTCTGAAAAGCTCTGACACTCTGTGACACTCTCTGAAAGTCTCTGAAACTCCCTGACACTCTCTGACTCTCTCTGAAACTTTCTGACAATCTCTGACACTCTCTGAACATCTCTGAAACTCTCTGAAAATCTCTGACACTCTCTGACACTCTGTGACACTCTCAGATACTCTCTGACTCTTTCAGACACACTCCGACACACTCCGAAACTCTCAGAAACTCTCTGGAACTCTCTGACACTCTCAGAAAGTCTCTGAAACTCTCTGACACTCTCTGAAACTCTCTGTCACTCTCTGACGCTCTCTGACACTCTCTGAAACTCTGTGACACTCTATGACACTCTCTGACACTCACTGACTCTCTCTGAAACTCTCTGAATCACTCTGACACTCTGTGACACTCTCTGAAACTATATGACAATCTCTGAAACTTTCTGACACTCTCTGAAACTCTCTGAAGCTCTCTGAAACTCTCAGAAACTCTCTGACTCTCTCAGAAACAATCAGAAACTCCCTGAAACTCTCTGAGACTCTCTGGCACTCTCTGAGACTCTCTGAAACTCTCTGACACTCTCTGACACTCTCTGAAACTCTCTGACAATCTCTGGCACTCTCAGACACTCTCAGACACTCCCTGAAGATCTCTGAAACTCTCTGATACTATCTGACACTTTCTGAATCTCTCGGACACTCTCTGAATCTCTCTGAAACTCTCCGTCACTCTGTGACACTCTCTGAAACTTTTTCGCACTCTCTGACACTCTCTGAAGATCTCTGAAACTCTCTGAAAATCACTGACACTCTCTGAAACTCTGTGAAACTCTCTGAAACACTCTGACACTCTCTGACATTCTCAGACACTCTCTGACACTCTGTGACACTCTCAGATACTCTCTGACTCCCGCAGACACACTTCGACACACTCAGAAAGTCTCAGAAACTCTCTGGCACTCTCTGACACTCTCAGAAACTCTCTGAAACTCTTTGACACTCTCTGAAACTCTCTGACACCCTCTGACACGCTCTGACACTCTCTGAAACTCTTTGACACTCTTTGACACTCTCAGACACTGTCTGACTCTTTCTGAAACTCTCTGACACTCTCTGACACTCCCTGACACTCTCTGAAACTCTCTGACACTCTCTGACACTCTCTGAAACTCTTTGACACTCTTTGACAATCTCAGACACTGTCTGACTCTATCTGAAACTCTCTGACACTCTCTGACACTCCCTGACACTGTCTGAAGCTCTCTGACACTCTCTGACACTCTCTGAAACTCTCTGAAACTCTCAGACACTCTCTGACACTCTGTGACACTTTCTGAAACTCTCTGACTCTATCTGACACATTCTGAATCTCTCGGACACTCTCTGAATCTCTCTGAAACTCTCCGCCACTCTGTGACACTCTCTGAAACTTTCTGGCACTCTCTGACACTCTCTGAAGATCTCTGGCACACTCTGAAAATCTCTGACACTCTCTGAAACTCTGTGACACTCTCTGAAAGACTCTGACACTCTCTTACAATCTCAGACACTCTCCGACACTATCTGACTCTTTCTGAAACTCTCGGACACTCTCTGACACACTCTGCAACTCTATGACACTGTGTGACACTCTCTGACACTCTCTGAATCTCTCTGAAAAGCTCTGACACTCTGTGACAGTCTCTGAAACTCTCTGAAACTCTCAGACACTCTCAGACACTTTCTGACACTCTCTGACACTATCTGAGACTCTCTGAAACTCTCTGACACTCTCTGAAATTCTCTGAAACTCTCTGACACTCTCTGGCACTCTCTGAAACTCTCTGACACTCTCTGACACTCTCAGACACTCTCTGACACTCTCTGACACTTTCTGAAACTCTCTGACACTATCTGACGCTTTCTGAATCTCTCGGACACTCTCTGAATCTCTCTGAAACTCTCCGACACTCTGTGACACTCTCTGAAACTTTCTGGCACTCTCTGACACTCTCTGAAGATCTCTGGCACTCTCTGAAAATCTCTGACACTCTCTGAAACTCTGTGACACGCTCTGAAAAACTCTGACACTCTCTGACACTCACAGACACTCTCTGACACTCTCTGACACTTTCTGAAACTCTCCGACACTCTCTGACACACTCAGACACTCTCTGACACTCTCTGACTCTTTCTGAAACTCTCTGACACTCTCTGACTCTTTCTGAAACTCTCGGACACTCTCTGACACACTCTGCAACTCTATGACACTCTGTGACACTCTCTGACACTCTCTGAATCTCTCTGAAAAGCTCTGACACTCTGTGACACTCTCTGAAACTCTCTGACTCTTTCTGAAACTCTCTGACACTCTCTGACTCTTTCTGAAACTCTCGGACACTCTCTGACACACTCTGCAACTCTATGACACTCTGTGACACTCTCTGACACTCACTGAATCTCTCTGAAAAGCTCTGACACTCTGTGACACTCTCTGAAACTCTCTGAAACTCCCTGACACTCTCTGACTCTCTCTGAAACTTTCTGACAATCTCTGACACTCTCTGAACATCTCTGAAACTCTCTGAAAATCTCTGACACTCTCTGACACTCTGTGACACTCTCAGATACTCTCTGACTCTTTCAGACACACTCCGACACACTCAGAAACTCTCAGAAACTCTCTAGAACTCTCTGACACTCTCAGAAAGTCTCTGAAACTCTCTGACACTCTCTGAAACTCTCTGACACTCTCTGACGCTCTCTGACACTCTCTGAAACTCTGTGACACTCTATGACACTCTCTGACACTCACTGACTCTCTCTGAAACTCTCTGAATCACTCTGACACTCTGTGACACTCTCTGAAACTCTCTGACAATCTCTGAAACTTTCTGACACTCTCTGAAACTCTCTGAAGCTCTCTGAAACTCTCTGAAACTCTCTGACTCTCTCAGAAACAATCAGAAACTCCCTGAAACTCTCTGAGACTCTCTGGCACTCTCTGAGACTCTCTGAAACTCTCTGACACTCTCTGACACTCTCTGAAACTCTCTGACAATCTCTGGCACTCTCAGACACTCTCTGACACTCCCTGAAGGTCTCTGAAACTCTCTGATACTATCTGACACTTTCTGAATCTCTCGGACACTCTCTGAATCTCTCTGAAACTCTCAGACACTCTCAGACACTTTCTGACACTCTCTGACACTATCTGAGACTCTCTGAAACTCTCTGACACTCTCTGAAATTCTCTGAAACTCTCTGACACTCTCTGGCACTCTCTGAAACTCTCTGACACTCTCTGACACTCTCAGACACTCTCTGACACTCTCTGACACTTTCTGAAACTCTCTGACACTATCTGACGCTTTCTGAATCTCTCGGACACTCTCTGAATCTCTCTGAAACTCTCCGACACTCTGTGACACTCTCTGAAACTTTCTGGCACTCTCTGACACTCTCTGAAGATCTCTGGCACTCTCTGAAAATCTCTGACACTCTCTGAAACTCTGTGACACGCTCTGAAAAACTCTGACACTCTCTGACACTCTCAGACACTCTCTGACACTCTCTGACACTTTCTGAAACTCTCCGACACTCTCTGACACACTCAGACACTCTCTGACACTCTCTGACTCTTTCTGAAACTCTCTGACACTCTCTGACTCTTTCTGAAACTCTCGGACACTCTCTGACACACTCTGCAACTCTATGACACTCTGTGACAGTCTCTGACACTCTCTGAATCTCTCTGAAAAGCTCTGACACTCTGTGACACTCTCTGAAACTCTCTGACTCTTTCTGAAACTCTCTGACACTCTCTGACTCTTTCTGAAACTCTCGGACAGTCTCTGACACACTCTGCAACTCTATGACACTCTGTGACACTCTCTGACACTCTCTGAATCTCTCTGAAAAGCTCTGACACTCTGTGACACTCTCTGAAAGTCTCTGAAACTCCCTGACACTCTCTGACTCTCTCTGAAACTTTCTGACAATCTCTGACACTCTCTGAACATCTCTGAAACTCTCTGAAAATCTCTGACACTCTCTGACACTCTGTGACACTCTCAGATACTCTCTGACTCTTTCAGACACACTCCGACACACTCCAAAACTCTCAGAAACTCACTGGAACTCTCTGACACTCTCAGAAAGTCTCTGAAACTCTCTGACACTCTCTGAAACTCTCTGACACTCTCTGACGCTCTCTGACACTCTCTGAAACTCTGTGACACTCTATGACACTCTCTGACACTCACTGACTCTCTCTGAAACTCTCTGAATCACTCTGACACTCTGTGACACTCTCTGAAACTCTCTGACAATCTCTGAAACTTTCTGACCCTCTCTGAAACTCTCTGAAGCTCTCTGAAACTCTCTGAAACTCTCTGACTCTCTCAGAAACAATCAGAAACTCCCTGAAACTCTCTGAGACTCTCTGGCACTCTCTGAGACTCTCTGAAACTCTCTGACACTCTCTGACACTCTCTGAAACTCTCTGACAATCTCTGGCACTCTCAGACACTCTCAGACACTCCCTGAAGATCTCTGAAACTCTCTGACACGCTCTGACACTCTCTGAAACTCTTTGACACTCTTTGACACTCTCAGACACTGTCTGACACTCTCTGACTCTTTCTGAAACTCTCTGACACTCTCTGACTCTTTCTGAAACTCTCGGACACTCTCTGACACACTCTGCAACTCTTTGACACTCTTTGACAATCTCAGACACTGTCTGACTCTATCTGAAACTCTCTGACACTCCCTGACACTGTCTGAAGCTCTCTGACACTCTCTGACACTCTCTGAAACTCTCTGAAACTCTCAGACACTCTCTGACACTCTCTGACACTTTCTGAAACTCTCTGACACTATCTGACACTTTCTGAATCTCTCGGACACTCTCTGAATCTCTCTGAAACTCTCCGACTCTCTGTGACACTCTGAAACTTTCTGGCACTCTCTGACACTCTCTGAAGATCTCTGAAACTCTCTGAAAATCTCTGACACTCTCTGAAGCTCTCTGACACTCACTGACACTCTGTGGCACTCACTGACACTCTCTGAAGATCTCTGAAGCTCTCTGAAAATCTCTGACACTCTCTGAAACTCTGTGACACTCTCTGAAACACTCTGACACTCTCCGGCAAACTCAGAAACTGTCAGAAACTCTCAGGCACTCTCTGACGCTCTCAGAAATTCTCTGAAACTCTCTGACACTCTCTGAAACCCTCTGACACTCTCTGACACTCTCTGAAACTCTTTGACACTCTTTGACACTCTCAGACACTGTCTGACTCTCTCTGAAGCTTTCTGAAACTCTCTGACACTCTGTGACACCCTCTGAAACTCTCTGAAAATCTCGGACACTCTCTGAAACTTTCTGACACTCTCTGAAACTCTCTGAAACTCTTTGTAACTCTCTGACACTCTCAGAAACTCTCAGAAGATCACTGAAACTCTCTGACACTCTCTGACACTCTCTGAAACTCTCAGACACTCTCAGACACTCTCTGACAGTCTCTGACACTATCTGAGACTCTCTGAAACACTCTGACACTCTCTGAAATTCTCTGAAACTCTCTGACACTCTCTGAAACTCTCTGACACTCTTTGACACTCTCAGACACTCTCTGACACTCTGTGACACTTTCTGAAACTCTCTGACACTATCTGACACTTTCTGAATCTCTCGGACACTCTCTGAATCTCTCTGAAACTCTCCGACACTCTGTGACACTCTCTGAAACTTTCTGGCACTCTCTGACACTCTCTGAAGATCTCTGGCACTCTCTGAAAATCTCTGACACTCTCTGAAACTCTCTGAAAGACTCTGACACTCTCTGACACTCTCAGACACTCTCTGACACTTTCTGACTCTTTCTGAAACTATCTGACACTATATGACTCTTTCTGACACACTCTCGGACACTCTCTGACACACTCTGCAACTCTATGACACTCTGTGACACTCTCTGACTCTCTCTGAAACTTTCTGACACTCTCTGACACTCTCTGAACATCTCTGAAACTCTCTGAAAATCTCTGACACTCTCTGACACTCTGTGACACTCTCAGATACTCTCTGACTCTCTCAGACACACTCCGACACACTCAGAAACTCTCAGAAACTCTCTGGAACTCTCTGACACTCTCAGAAAGTCTCTGAAACTCTCTGACACTCTCTGAAACTCTCTGACACTCTCTGACACTCTCTGAATCACTCTGACACTCTGTGACACTCTCTGAAACTCTCTGACATTCTCTGAAACTTTCTGACACTCTCTGAAACTCTCTGAAGCTCTCTGAAACTCTCTGACACTCTCTGACACTCTCTGAAACTCTCTGAAACTCTCTGACACTCTCTGACACTCTCTGAAACTCTCTGACAATCTCTGGCACTCTCAGACACTCTCAGACACTCCCTGAAGATCTCTGAAACTCTCTGATACTATCTGACACTTTCTGAATCTCTCGGACACTCTGTGAATCTCTCTGAAACTCTCCGACACTCTGTGACACTCTCTGAAACTTTCTCGCACTCTCTGACACTCTCAGAACCTCTCTGAAACTCTTTGACACTCTCTGAAACTCTCTGACACTATCTGACACTCTCTGACACCCTCTGAAACACTTTGACACTCTTTGACACTCTCAGACACTGTCTGACTCTCTCTGAAACTCTCTGACACTCTCTGACACCCCTGACACTCTCTGAAGCTCTCTCACACTCTCTGAAACTCTCTGACACTCTCTGACACACTGTGACACTCTCAGAAACTGTCAGGCACTCTCTGACACTCTCAGAAATTCTCTGAAACTCTCTGACACTCTCTGACACTCTCTGACACTCTTTGGCACTCTTTGACACTCTCAGACACTCTCTGAAGATTTCTGAAACTCTCTGACACTCTGTGACACCCTCTGAAACTCTCTGAAACTCTCGGACACTCTCTGAAACTTTCTGACACTCTCTGAAACTCTTTGTAACTCTCTGACACTCTCAGAAACTCCCAGATACTCACTGAAACTCTCTGACACTCTCTGAAACTGTCAGACACTCTCAGACACTCTCTGACACTCTCTGACACTATCTGAGCCTCTCTGAAACTCTCTGACACTCTCCGAAATTCTCTGAAACTCTCTGACACTCTCTGAAACTCTCTGACACTCTCTGACACTCTCAGACACTCTCTGACACTCTGTGACACTTTCTGAAACTCTCTGACTCTATCTGACACATTCTGAATCTCTCGGACACTCTCTGAATCT
Organism: Heterodontus francisci; assembly: GCF_036365525.1. Lineage (NCBI taxonomy): Eukaryota > Metazoa > Chordata > Chondrichthyes > Heterodontiformes > Heterodontidae > Heterodontus > Heterodontus francisci. The sequence goes on along the minus strand of NC_090412.1, from coordinate 36,623,764 downwards.
CTCTGAAACTCTCCGACACTCTGTGACACTCTCTGAAACTTTCTGGCACTCTCTGACACTCTCTGAAGATCTCTGGCACACTCTGAAAATCTCTGACACTCTCTGAAACTCTGTGACACTCTCTGAAAGACTCTGACACTCTCTTACAATCTCAGACACTCTCCGACACTATCTGACTCTTTCTGAAACTCTCGGACACTCTCTGACACACTCTGCAACTCTATGACACTCTGTGACACTCTCTGACACTCTCTGAATCTCTCTGAAAAGCTCTGACACTCTGTGACACTCTCTGAAACTCTCTGAAACTCTCAGACACTCTCAGACACTTTCTGACACTCTCTGACACTATCTGAGACTCTCTGAAACTCTCTGACACTCTCTGAAATTCTCTGAAACTCTCTGACACTCTCTGGCACTCTCTGAAACTCTCTGACACTCTCTGACACTCTCAGACACTCTCTGACACTCTCTGACACTTTCTGAAACTCTCTGACACTATCTGACGCTTTCTGAATCTCTCGGACACTCTCTGAATCTCTCTGAAACTCTCCGACACTCTGTGACACTCTCTGAAACTTTCTGGCACTCTCTGACACTCTCTGAAGATCTCTGGCACTCTCTGAAAATCTCTGACACTCTCTGAAACTCTGTGACACGCTCTGAAAAACTCTGACACTCTCTGACACTCTCAGACACTCTCTGACACTCTCTGACACTTTCTGAAACTCTCCGACACTCTCTGACACACTCAGACACTCTCTGACACTCTCTGACTCTTTCTGAAACTCTCTGACACTCTCTGACTCTTTCTGAAACTCTCGGACACTCTCTGACACACTCTGCAACTCTATGACACTCTGTGACACTCTCTGACACTCTCTGAATCTCTCTGAAAAGCTCTGACACTCTGTGACACTCTCTGAAACTCTCTGACTCTTTCTGAAACTCTCTGACACTCTCTGACTCTTTCTGAAACTCTCGGACACTCTCTGACACACTCTGCAACTCTATGACACTCTGTGACACTCTCTGACACTCACTGAATCTCTCTGAAAAGCTCTGACACTCTGTGACACTCTCTGAAACTCTCTGAAACTCCCTGACACTCTCTGACTCTCTCTGAAACTTTCTGACAATCTCTGACACTCTCTGAACATCTCTGAAACTCTCTGAAAATCTCTGACACTCTCTGACACTCTGTGACACTCTCAGATACTCTCTGACTCTTTCAGACACACTCCGACACACTCAGAAACTCTCAGAAACTCTCTGGAACTCTCTGACACTCTCAGAAAGTCTCTGAAACTCTCTGACACTCTCTGAAACTCTCTGACACTCTCTGACGCTCTCTGACACTCTCTGAAACTCTGTGACACTCTATGACACTCTCTGACACTCACTGACTCTCTCTGAAACTCTCTGAATCACTCTGACACTCTGTGACACTCTCTGAAACTCTCTGACAATCTCTGAAACTTTCTGACACTCTCTGAAACTCTCTGAAGCTCTCTGAAACTCTCTGAAACTCTCTGACTCTCTCAGAAACAATCAGAAACTCCCTGAAACTCTCTGAGACTCTCTGGCACTCTCTGAGACTCTCTGAAACTCTCTGACACTCTCTGACACTCTCTGAAACTCTCTTACAATCTCTGGCACTCTCAGACACTCCCTGACACTCCCTGAAGATCTCTGAAACTCTCTGATACTATCTGACACTTTCTGAATCTCTCGGACACTCTCTGAATCTCTCTGAAACTCTCAGACACTCTCAGACACTTTCTGACACTCTCTGACACTATCTGAGACTCTCTGAAACTCTCTGACACTCTCTGAAATTCTCTGAAACTCTCTGACACTCTCTGGCACTCTCTGAAACTCTCTGACACTCTCTGACACTCTCAGACACTCTCTGACACTCTCTGACACTTTCTGAAACTCTCTGACACTATCTGACGCTTTCTGAATCTCTCGGACACTCTCTGAATCTCTCTGAAACTCTCCGACACTCTGTGACACTCTCTGAAACTTTCTGGCACTCTCTGACACTCTCTGAAGATCTCTGGCACTCTCTGAAAATCTCTGACACTCTCTGAAACTCTGTGACACGCTCTGAAAAACACTGACACTCTCTGACACTCTCAGACACTCTCTGACACTCTCTGACACTTTCTGAAACTCTCCGACACTCTCTGACACACTCAGACACTCTCTGACACTCTCTGACTCTTTCTGAAACTCTCTGACACTCTCTGACTCTTTCTGAAACTCTCGGACACTCTCTGACACACTCTGCAACTCTATGACACTCTGTGACACTCTCTGACACTCTCTGAATCTCTCTGAAAAGCTCTGACACTCTGTGACACTCTCTGAAAATCTCTGACTCTTTCTGAAACTCTCTGACACTCTCTGACTCTTTCTGAAACTCTCGGACAGTCTCTGACACACTCTGCAACTCTATGACACTCTGTGACACTCTCTGACACTCTCTGAATCTCTCTGAAAAGCTCTGACACTCTGTGACACTCTCTGAAACTCTCTGAAACTCCCTGACACTCTCTGACTCTCTCTGAAACTTTCTGACAATCTCTGACACTCTCTGAACATCTCTGAAACTCTCTGAAAATCTCTGACACTCTCTGACACTCTGTGACACTCTCAGATACTCTCTGACTCTTTCAGACACACTCCGACACACTCAGAAACTCTCAGAAACTCTCTGGAACTCTCTGACACTCTCAGAAAGTCTCTGAAACTCTCTGACACTCTCTGAAACTCTCTGACACTCTCTGGCGCTCTCTGACACTCTCTGAAACTCTGTGACACTCTATGACACTCTCTGACACTCACTGACTCTCTCTGAAACTCTCTGAATCACTCTGACACTCTGTGACACTCTCTGAAACTCTCTGACAATCTCTGAAACTTTCTGACACTCTCTGAAACTCTCTGAAGCTCTCTGAAACTCTCTGAAACTCTCTGACTCTCTCAGAAACAATCAGAAACTCCCTGAAACTCTCTGAGACTCTCTGGCACTCTCTGAGACTCTCTGAAACTCTCTGACACTCTCTGACACTCTCTGAAACTCTCTGACAATCTCTGACACTCTCAGACACTCTCAGACACTCCCTGAAGATCTCTGAAACTCTCTGATACTATCTGACACTTTCTGAATCTCTCGGACACTCTCTGAATCTCTCTGAAACTCTCCGACACTCTGTGACACTCTCTGAAACTTTCTCGCACTCTCTGACACTCTCTGAAGATCTCTGAAACTCTCTGAAAATCACTGACACTCTCTGAAACTCTGTGAAACTCTCTGAAACACTCTGACACTCTCTGACATTCTCAGACACTCTCTGACACTCTGTGACACTCTCAGATACTCTCTGACTCCCGCAGACACACTTCGACACACTCAGAAACTCTCAGAAACTCTCTGGCACTCTCTGACACTCTCAGAAACTCTCTGAAACTCTTTGACACTGTCTGAAACTCTCTGACACCCTCTGACACGCTCTGACACTCTCTGAAACTCTTTGACACTCTTTGACACTCTCAGACACTGTCTGACTCTTTCTGAAACTCTCTGACACTCTCTGACACTCCCTGACACTCTCTGAAACTCTCTGACACTCTCTGACACTCTCTGACACTCTGTGACAATCTCTGAAACTCTCTGAAACTCTCTGACACTCTGTGACAATCTCTGAAACTCTCTGAAACTCTCTGACACTCGATGACTCTCTCTGAATCTCGCAGACACTCTCTGATACTCTCTGACAATCACTGACACTATCTGACACTGTCTGACAATCTCTGAAACGCTCTGACACTTACTGACACTCTGTGGCAATCACTGACACTCTCTGAAGATCTCTGAAACTCTTTGAAAATCTCTGAAACTCTCTGAAACTCTGTGACACACTCTGAAACACTCTGACACTCTCTGACATTCTCCGGCACACTCAGAAACTATCAGAAACTCTCAGGCACTCTCTGAAACTCTCAGAAAGTCTCTGAAACACTCTGACACTCTCTGAAACCCTCTGACACTCTCTGACACTCTCTGACACTCTCTGAAACTCTTTGACACTCTCTGACACTCTCTGAAACCCTCTGACACTCTCTGACACTCTCTGAAACTCTTTGACACTCTTTGACACTCTCAGACACTGTCTGACTCTCTCTGAAACTCTCTGAAAGTCTCTGACACTCTCTGACACTCCCTGACACTCTCTGAAGCTTTCTGAAACTCTCTGACACTCTGCGACACCCTCTGAAACTCTCTGAAACTCTCGGACACTCTCTGAAACTTTCTGACACTCTCTGAAACTCTCTGAAACTCTTTGTAACTCTCTGACACTCTCAGAAACTCTCAGAAGCTCTCTGAAACTCTCTGACACTCTCAGAAACTCTCTGCCACTCTCTGACACTATCTGAGACTCTCTGAAACTCTCTGAGGCTCTCTGACACTCTCTGACACTCTCTGAAACTCTCTGACACTCTCTGAAATTCTCTGACACTCTCTGACACTCTCAGACACTCTCTGAAACTCTGTGACACTTTCTGAAATTCTCTGACACTATCTGACACTTTCTGAATCTCTCGGACACTCTCTGAATCTCTCTGAAACTCTCCGACACTCTGTGACACTCTCTGAAACTTTCTGGCACTCTCTGACACTCTCTGAAGATCTCTGGCACTCTCTGAAAATCTCTGACACTCTCTGAAACTCTGTGACACTCTCTGAAAGACTCTGACACTCTCTGACACTCTCAGACACTCTCTGACACTCTCTGACACTTCCTGAAACTCTCTGACACTATCTGACTATTTCTGAAACTCTCGGACACTCTCTGACACACTCTGCAACTCTATGACACTCTGTGACACTCTCTGACACTCTCTGAATCTCTCTGAAAAGCTCTGACACTCTGTGACACTCTCAGAAACTCTCTGAAACTCCCTGACACTCTCTGAAACTCTCTGAAACTTTCTGACACTCTCTGACACTCTCTGAACATCTCTGAAACTCTCTGAAAATCTCTGACACACTCTGACACTCTGTGACACTCTCTGATACTCTCTGACTCTCTCAGACACACTCCGACACACTCAGAATCTCTCAGACACTCTCTGATACTCTCTGACAATCACTGACACTATCTGACACTGTCTGACAATCTCTGAAACGCTCTGACACTTACTGACACTCTGTGGCACTCACTGACACTCTCTGAAGATCTCTGAAACTCTTTGAAAATCTCTGACACTCTCTGAAACACTGTGACACACTCTGAAACACTCTGACACTCTCTGACATTCTCCGGCACACTCAGAAACTATCAGAAACTCTCAGGCACTCTCTGAAACTCTCAGAAAGTCTCTGAAACACTCTGACACTCTCTGAAACCCTCTGACACTCTCTGACACTCTCTGACACTCTCTGAAACTCTTTGACACTCTCTGACACTCTCTGAAACCCTCTGACACTCTCTGACACTCTCTGAAACTCTTTGACACTCTCAGACACTGTCTGACTCTCTCTGAAACTCTCTGAAAGTCTCTGACACTCTCTGACACTCCCTGACACTCTCTGAAGCTTTCTGAAACTCTCTGACACTCTGCGACACCCTCTGAAACTCTCTGAAACTCTCGGACACTCTCTGAAACTTTCTGACACTCTCTGAAACTCTCTGAAACTCTTTCTAACTCTCTGACACTCTCAGAAACTCTCAGAAGCTCTCTGAAACTCTCTGACACTCTCAGAAACTCTCTGCCACTCTCTGACACTATCTGAGACTCTCTGAAACTCTCTGAGGCTCTCTGACACTCTCTGACATTCTCTGAAACTCTCTGACACTCTCTGAAATTCTCTGACACTCTCTGACACTCTCAGACACTCTCTGAAACTCTGTGACACTTTCTGAAATTCTCTGACACTATCTGACACTTTCTGAATCTCTCGGACACTCTCTGAATCTCTCTGAAACTCTCCGACACTCTGTGACACTCTATGAAACTTTCTGGCACTCTCTGACACTCTCTGAAGATCTCTGGCACTCTCTGAAAATCTCTGACACTCTCTGAAACTCTGTGACACTCTCTGAAAGACTCTGACACTCTCTGACACTCTCAGACACTCTCTGACACTCTCTGACACTTTCTGAAACTCTCTGACACTATCTGACTATTTCTGAAACTCTCGGACACTCTCTGACACACTCTGCAACTCTATGACACTCTGTGACACTCTCTGACACTCTCTGAATCTCTCTGAAAAGCTCTGACACTCTGTGACACTCTCAGAAACTCTCTGAAACTCCCTGACACTCTCTGACACTCTCTGAAACTCTGTGACACTTTCTGAAATTCTCTGACACTATCTGACACTTTCTGAATCTCTCGGACACTCTCTGAATCTCTCTGAAACTCTCCGACACTCTGTGACACTCTCGGAAACTTTCTGGCACTCTCTGACACTCTCTGAAGATCTCTGGCACTCTCTGAAAATCTCTGACACTCTCTGAAACTCTGTGACACACTCTGAAAGACTCTGACACTCTCTGACACTCTCAGACACTCTCTGACACTCTCTGACACTTCCTGAAACTCTCTGACACTATCTGACTATTTCTGAAACTCTCGGACACTCTCTGACACACTCTGCAACTCTATGACACTCTGTGACACTCTCTGACACTCTCTGAATCTCTCTGAAAAGCTCTGACACTCTGTGACACTCTCAGAAACTCTCGGAAACTCCCTGACACTCTCTGAAACTCTCTGAAACTTTCTGACACTCTCTGACACTCTCTGAACATCTCTGAAACTCTCTGAAAATCTCTGACACACTCTGACACTCTGTGACACTCTCTGATACTCTCTGACTCTCTCAGACACACTCCGACACACTCAGAATCTCTCAGAAACTCTCTGGAACTCTCTGACACTCTCAGAAAGTCTCTGAAAATCTCTGAAACTCTCTGAAACTCTCTGACACTCTCTGACGCTCTCTGACACTCTCTGAAACTCTGTGAAACTCTTTGACACTCTCTGACACTCACTGACTCTCTCTGAAACTCTCTGACACTCTCTGAAACTGTCTGACACTCTCTGACAATCTCTGACACTCTCTGTATCTCTCTGAATCACTCTGACACTCTGTGACACTCTCTGAAACTCTCTGACAATCTCTGAAACTTTCTGACACTCTCTGAATCTCGCTGAAGCTCTCTGAAACTCTCTGAAACTGACTGACTCTCTCAGAAACACTCAGAAACTCCCTGAAACTCTCTGAGACTCTCTGGCACTCTCTGAGACTCTCTGAAACTCTCTGACACTCTCTGAAACTCTCTGAAACTCTCTGACACTCTCTGACACTCTCTGAAACTCTCTGACAATCTCTGGCACTCTCAGACACTCTCAGACACTCCATGAAGATCTCTGAAACTCTCTGACACTATCTGACACTTTCTGAATCTCTCGGACACTCTCTGAATCTCTCTGAAACTCTCCGACACTCTGTGACACTCTCTGAAACCTTCTCGCACTCTCTGAAACTCTCTGAAGATCTCTGAAACTCTCTGAAAATCTCTGACACTCTCTGAAACTATGTGAAACTCTCTGAAACACTCTGAAACTCTCTGACATTCTCTGAAACTCTCTGAAACTGTTTGTAACTCTCTGACACTCTCAGAAACTCTCAGAAGCTCTCTGAAACTCTCTGACAATCTCTGACAATCTCTGAAACTCTCAGACACTCTCTGACACTCTCTGACACTATCTGAGACTCTCTGAAACTCTCTGACACTCTCTGACACTCTCTGAAACTGTCTGAAACTCTCTGACACTCTCTGACGCTCTCTGAAAGTCTCTGACACGCTCTGACACTCTCTGAAACTCTCTGACAGTCTCTGACACTCTCAGACACTCTCTGACACTCTCTGAAACTCTCTGACAATCTCTGGCACTCTCAGACACTCTCAGACACTCTCTGAAGATCTCTGAAACTCTCTGACACTATCTGACACTTTCTGAATCTCTCGGACACTCTCTGAATCTCTCTGAAACTCTCCGACACTCTGTGACACTCTCTGAAACTTTCTCGCACTCTCTGACACTCTCAGAACCTCTCTGAAACTCTTTGACACTCTCTGAAACTCTCTGACACTATCTGACACTCTCTGACACCCTCTGAAACACTTTGACACTCTTTGACACTCTCAGACACTGTCTGACTCTCTCTGAAACTCTCTGACACTCTCTGACACTCCCTGACACTCTCTGAAGCTCTCTCACACTCTCTGACACTCTCTGAAACTCTTTGACACTCTTTGACAATCTCAGACACTGTCTGACTCTATCTGAAACTCTCTGACACTCTCTGACACTCCCTGACACTGTCTGAAGCTCTCTGACACTCTCTGACACTCTCTGAAACTCTCTGAAACTCTCTGACACTCTGTGACACTCTCTGAAAATCTTTGACATTCTCTGAGTCTCTCCGACACACTCAGAAACTGTCAGAAACTCTCAGGCACTCTCTGACACTATCAGAATGTCTCTGAAACTCTCTGACACTCTCTGAAACTCTCTGACACTCTCAGAAACTTTCTGACTCTCTCTGAAACTCTCTACTATCTCTGACACTCTCTGATACTCTCTGACATTTTGTGACACTCTCTGAAATTCTCTAAAAGTCTATGACACTCTCTGACACTCTCTTGAAACTTTCCGACACTCTCTGAAACACTCAGAAACACTCTGACGCTCTCTGAAACTCTCTGAAACTCTCTGACAATCTCAGAAAATCTCAGAATCTCTCTGAAACTCTCTGAAACTCTCTGAAACTCTCTGACACTCTGTGACAATCTCTGAAACTCTCTGAAACTCTCTGACACTCGATGACTCTCTCTGAATCTCGCAGACACTCTCTGATACTCTCTGACAATCACTGACACTATCTGACACTGTCTGACAATCTCTGAAACGCTCTGACACTTACTGACACTCTGTGGCACTCACTGACACTCTCTGAAGATCTCTGAAACTCTTTGAAAATCTCTGACACTCTCTGAAACTCTGTGACACACTCTGACACTCTCTGACATTCTCCGGCACACTCAGAAACTATCAGAAACTCTCAGGCACTCTCTGAAACTCTCAGAAAGTCTCTGAAACACTCTGACACTCTCTGAAACCCTCTGACACTCTCTGACACTCTCTGACACTCTCTGAAACTCTTTGACACTCTCTGACACTCTCTGAAACCCTCTGACACTCTCTGACACTCTCTGAAACTCTTTGACACTCTTTGACACTCTCAGACACTGTCTGACTCTCTCTGAAACTCTCTGAAAGTCTCTGACACTCTCTGACACTCCCTGACACTCTCTGAAGCTTTCTGAAACTCTCTGACACTCTGCGACACCCTCTGAAACTCTCTGAAACTCTCGGACACTCTCTGAAACTTTCTGACACTCTCTGAAACTCTCTGAAACTCTTTGTAACTCTCTGACACTCTCAGAAACTCTCAGAAGCTCTCTGAAACTCTCTGACACTCTCAGAAACTCTCTGCCACTCTCTGACACTATCTGAGACTCTCTGAAACTCTCTGAGGCTCTCTGACACTCTCTGACACTCTCTGAAACTCTCTGACACTCTCTGAAATTCTCTGACACTCTCTGACACTCTCAGACACTCTCTGAAACTCTGTGACACTTTCTGAAATTCTCTGACACTATCTGACACTTTCTGAATCTCTCGGACACTCTCTGAATCTCTCTGAAACTCTCCGACAATCTGTGACACTCTCTGAAACTTTCTCGCACTCTCTGACACTCTCTGAAGATCTCTGAAACTCACTGACATTCTCAGACAGTCTCTGACACTCTCTGACACTTTCTGAAACTCTCTGACAGTATCTGACACTTTCTGAAACTCTCGGACACTCTATGAAACACTCTGCAACTCTGTGACACTCTGTGACACTCTGTGACACTCTCTGACACTCTCTGACACTCTCTGAATCTCTCTGACACTCTGTGACACTCTGTAACTCTCTGAAACTCCCTGACACTCTCTGACACTCTCTGAAACTTTCTGACACTCTCTGACACTCTCTGAACATCTCTGAAACTCTCTGAAAATCTCTGACACTCTCTGACACTCTGTGACACTCTCAGATACTCTCTGACTCCCGCAGACACACTTCGACACACTCAGAAACTCTCAGAAACTCTCTGGCACTCTCTGACACTCTCAGAAACTCTCTGAAACTCTTTGACACTCTCTGAAACCCTCAGACACTCTCTGATACTCTCAGACACTCTCTGACACTGTCTGACACTCTCAGACACTCTCTGACACTTTCTGAAACTCTCTGACACTATCTGACACTTTCTGAATCTCTCGGACACTCTCTGAATCTCTCTGAAACTCTCCGACACTCTGTGACACTCTCTGAAACTTTCTGACACTCTCTGACACTCTCTGAAGATCTCTGAAACTCTCTGAAAATCTCTGACACTCTCAGAAACTCTCTGACACTCACTGACACTCTGTGGCACTCACTGACACTCTCTGAAGATCTCTGAAACTCTCTGAAAATCTCTGACACTCTCTGAAACTCTGTGACACTCTCTGTAACACTCTGACACTCTCTGAAATTTTCTGAAACTCTCTGACACTCTCTGACACCCTCTGAAACTCTCTGAAACTCTCTGACACTCTCAGACACTCTCTGACACTCTGTGACACTTTCTGAAACTCTCTGACACTATCTGACACTTTCTGAATCTCTCGGACACTCTCTGAATCTCTCTGAAACTCTCCGACACTCTGTGACACTCTCTGAAACGTTCTGGCACTCTCTGACACTCTCTGAATATCACTGGCACTCTCTGACACTCTCAGACACTCTCTGCCACTCTCTGACACTTTCTGAAACTGTCTGACACTATCTGACTCTTTCTGAAACTCTCGGACACTCTCTGACACACTCTGCAACTCTATGACACTCTGTGACACTCTCTGACACTCTCTGAAACTCTCTGAAACTCCCTGACACTCTCTGACTCTCTCTGAAACTTTCTGACACTCTCTGAAACTCTCTGACACTCTCTGACACTCTATTGACAGGAGTTATAGGGAGGCAGTCACACCTCAGGTAAAAGAAGTAGGTAGATGGGTTACCGTCAGGGGAAGGAAAGGGAACCAGCAGGCAGTGCAGGGATCCCCTGTGGCCGTTTCCCTCAACAACAGGTATACCGTTTTGGATACTGTTGGGGGGGACGACTTACCAGGGGTAAGCAATGGGGTGCAGGTCTCTGGCACAGAGTCTGTCCCTGTTGCTCAGAAGGGAAAAGGGAAGAGGAGCAGAGCATTAGTCATTGGGGACTCCATAGTTAGGGGAACAGATAGGAGGTTCTGTGGGAACGAGAGAGACTCACGGTTGGTGTGTTGCCTCCCAGGTGCCAGGGTACGTGATGTCTCCGATCGTGTTTTTGGGATCCTTAAGGGGGAGGGGGAGCACCCCCAAGTCGTGGTCCACATAGGCACCAACGACATAGGTAGGAAGAGAGATGGGGATTTAAGGCAGAAATTCAGGGAGCTAGGGTGGAAGCTTAGAGCGAGAACAACCAGAGTTGTTATCTCTGGGTTGTTGCCTGTGCCACGTGCTAGCGAAGAGAGGAATAGGGAGAGAGAGGAGTTGAACACGTGGCTGCAGGGATGGTGTAGGAGGGAGGGTTTTGGTTTCCTGGATAATTGGGGCTCTTTCTGGGGTAGGTGGGACCTCTACAAACAGGATGGTCTTCACCTGAACCAGAGGGGTACCAATATCCTGGGGGGGAGATTTGTTAGTGCTCTTCGGGGGGGTTTAAACTAAATCAGCAGGGGAATGGGAACCTAAATTGCAGTGCCAGTGTACAGGCTGTTGAGAGTAGTGAGGTAGGGGATAAGGTTACAGGGACGCAAGAGGGCACTGGCAAGCAAGAACTTGGTTTAAAGTGTGTCAACTTCAACGCCAGGAGCATCCGGAATAAGGTGGGTGAGCTTGCAGCATGGGTTGGTACCTGGGATCCTGATGTTGTGGCCATTTCGGAGACATGGGTAGAGCAGGGGCAGGAATGGATGTTGCAGGTTCCGGGATTTAGATGTTTCAGAAAGAACAGAGAAGAGGGTAAAAGAGGGGGGGGTGTGGCATTGTTAATCAAGGAAAGTATTACAGCGGCAGAAAGGACGTTTGAGGACTCGTCTACTGAGGTAGTCTGGGCCGAGGTTAGAAACAGGAGAGGAGAGGTCACCCTGTTGGGAGTTTTCTATAGACCTCCTAATAGTTCCAGAGATGTAGAGGAAAGGATAGCGAAGATGATTCTCGACAGGAGCGAGAGTAACAGGGTAGTGGTTATGGGGGACTTTAACTTTCCAAATATTGACTGGAAATACTATAGTTCGAGTACTTTAGATGGGTCTGTTTTTGTCCAGTGTGTGCAGGAGGGTTTTCTGACACAGTATGTGGACAGGCCAACCAGGGGCGATGCCACATTGGATTTGGTACTGGGTAATGAACCCGGCCAGGTGTTTGATTTAGATGTAGGTGAGCACTTTGGCGATAGTGATCACAATTCGGTTAGGTTTACCTTAGCGATGGGCAGGGACAGGTATATACCGCAGGGCAAGAATTATAGCTGGGGGAAAGGAAATTATGACGCGATTAGGCAAGATTTAGGATGTGTAGGATGGGGAAGGAAACTGCAGGGGATGGGCACAAACGAAATGTGGAGCTTATTCAAGGAGCAGCTAATGCGTGTCCTTGATAAGTATGTACCTGTCAGGCAGGGAGGAAGTTGTCGAGCAAGGGAGCCGTGGTTTACTCAAGAAGTTGAAGCGCTTGTCAAGAGGAAGAGGGCGGCTTATGTTAGGATGAGACGTGAAGGCTCAGTTAGGGCGCTTGAGAGTTACAAGCTAGCCAGGAAGGATCTAAAGGGAGGGCTAAGAAGAGCAAGAAGAGGACACGAGAAGTCATTGGCGGATAGGATCAAAGAAAACCCTAAGGCTTTCTATAGGTATATCAGGAATAAACGAATGATAAGAGTTAGAACAGGGCCAATCAAGGATAGTAGTGGGAAGTTGTGTGCGGAATCGGAGGAGATAGGGGAAGCGTTAAATGAATATTTTTCGTCAGTATTTACAGTAGAGAAAGAAAATGTTGCCGAGGAGATTACTGAGATACAGCCTACTAGGCTAGATGGGATTGAGATTCACAAGGAGGAGGTGTTAGCAATTTTGGAAAGAGTGAAAATAGATAAGTCCCCTGGGCCAGATGGGATTTATCCTAGGATTCTCTGGGAAGCCAGGGAGGAGATTGCAGAGCCGTTGTTGTTGATCTTTAAGTCGTCATTGTCGACAGGAGTAGTGCCGGAGGACTGGAGGATAGCAAATGTTGTCCCCTTGTTCAAGAAGGGGAGTAGAGACAGCCCTGGTAATTATAGACCTGTGAGCCTTACTTCGGTTGTGGGTAAAATGTTGGAAAAGGTTATAAGAGACAGGATTTATAATCATCTTGAAAAGAATAAGTTCATTTGCGATAGTCAGCACGGTTTTGTGAAAGGTAGGTCGTGCCTCACAAACCTTATTGAGTTTTTCGAGAAGGTGACCAAACAGGTGGATGAGGGTAAAGCCGTGGATGTGGTGTATATGGATTTCAGTAAGGCGTTTGATAAGGTTCCCCACGGTAGGCTATTGCAGAAAATACGGAAGTATGGGGTTGAAGGTGATTTAGAGCTTTGGATCAGAAATTGGCTAGCTGAAAGAAGACAGAGGGTGGTGGTTGATGGCAAATGTTCATCCTGGAGTTTAGTTACTAGTGGTGTACCGCAAGGTTCTGTTTTGGGGCCACTGCTGTTTGTCATTTTTATAAACGACCTGGATGAGGGTGTAGAAGGGTGGGTTAGTAAATTTGCGGATGACACGAAGGTCGGTGGAGTTGTGGATAGTGTCGAAGGGTGTTGTAGGGTACAGAGGGACATAGATAGGCTGCAGAGCTGGGCTGAGAGATGGCAAATGGAGTTTAATGCGGAGAAGTGTGAGGTGATTCACTTTGGAAGGAGTAACAGCAATGCAGAGTACTGGGCTAATGGGAAGATTCTTGGTAGTGTAGATGAGCAGAGAGATCTTGGTATCCAGGTACATAAATCCCTGAAAGTTGCTACCCAGGTTAATAGGGCTGTTAAGAAGGCATATGGTGTGTTAGCCTTTATTAGTAGGGGGATCGAGTTTCAGAGCCACGGGGTCATGATGCAGCTGTACAAAACTCTGGTGAGGCCGCACCTGGAGTATTGCGTGCAGTTCTGGTCACCGCATTATAGGAAGGATGTCGAAGCTTTGGAAAGGGTGCAGAGGAGATTTACTAGGATGTTGCCTGGTATGGAAGGAAGGTCTTACGAGGAAAGGCTGAGGGACTTGGGGTTGTTTTCGTTAGAGAGAAGGAGGAGGAGAGGTGACTTAATAGAGACATACAAGATAATCAGAGGGTTAGATAGGGTGGATAGTGAGAGTCTTTTTCCTCGGATGAGGATGGCAAACACGAGGGGACATAGCTTTAAGTTGAGGGGTGAAAGATATAGGACAGATGTCAGAGGTAGTTTCTTTACGCAGAGAGTAGTAGGGGCGTGGAACGCCCTGCCTGCAACAGTAGTAGACTCGCCAACTTTAAGGGCATTTAAGTGGTCATTGGATAGACATATGGATGTAAATGGAATAGTGTAGGTCAGATGATCGGCACAACATCGAGGGCCGAAGGGCCTGTACTGCGCTGTAATATTCTAATTCTAATTCTAAAAAAAAACATCTCTGAAGTTCTCTGAAAATCTCTGACACTCTTTGACAATCTGTGACACTCTCAGATACTCTCTGACTCTCTCAGACACACTCCAACACACTCAGAAACTCTCAGAAACTCTCTGGAACTCTCTGACACTCTCAGAAAGTCTCTGAAACTCTCTGACACTCTCTGAAACTCTCTGACACTCTCTGACGCTCCCTGACACTCTGTGACACTCTGTGAAACTCTCTGAAACTGTCTGACACTCTCTGACAATCTCTGACACTCTCTGAATCTCTCTGAATCACTCTGACACTCTGTGACACACTCTGAAACTCTCTGACACACTCTGAAACTTTCTGACACTCTCTGAAACTCTCTGAAGCTCTCTGAAACTCTCTGACACTGTCTGAAACTCTCTGACAATCTCTGACACTCTCAGACACTCTCTGACACTCTCTGACACTTTCTGAAACTCTCCGACACTATATGACACTTTCTGAATCTCTCGGACACTATCTGAATCTCTCTGAAACTCTCCGACACTCTGTGACACTCTCTGAAACTTTCTCGCACTCTCTGACACTCTCTGAAGATCTCTGAAACTCTCTGAAAATCTCTGACACTCTCTGAAACTCTGTGAAACTCTCTGATACACTCTGACACTCTCTGACATTCTCAGACACTCTCTGACACTTTCTGAAACTCTCTGATGGTATCTAACACTTTCTGAAACTCTCGGACACTCTCTGACACACTCTGCAACTCTGTGTCACTCTGTGACACTCTCTGACAATCTCTGACACTCTCTGAATCTTTCTGAAACTCTCTGACACTCTGTGACACTCTGTAACTCTCTGAAACTCCCTGACACTCTCTGACACTCTCTGAAATTTTCTGACACTCTCTGACACTCTCTGAACATCTCTGAAACTCTCTGAAAATCTCTGACACTCTCTGACACTCTGTGACACTCTCAGATACTCTCTGAAACTCTTTGCCACTCTCTGAAACTCTCTGACACTCTCTGACACTCTCTGAAACTCTTTGACACTCTTTGACACTCTGTGACAATGTCTGCCTCTCTCTGAAACTCTCTGACACTCTCTGACACTCCCTGACACTGTCTGAAGCTCTCTGACACTCTCTGACACTCTCTGAAACTCTCTGACACTCTCTGAATCTCTCTGAATCACTCTGACACTCTGTGACACACTCTGAAACTCTCTGACACACTCTGAAACTTTCTGACACTCTCTGAAACTCTCTGAAGCTCTCTGAAACTCTCTGACACTGTCTGAAACTCTCTGACAATCACTGACACTCTCAGACACTCTCTGACACTCTCTGACACTTTCTGAAACTCTCTGACACTATCTGACACTTTCTGAATCTCTTGGACACTATCTGAATCTCTCTGAAACTCTCCGACACTCTGTGACACTCTCTGAAACTTTCTCGCACTCTCTGACACTCTCTGAAGATCTCTGAAACTCTCTGAAAATCTCTGACACACTCTGAAACTCTGTGAAACTCTCTGATACACTCTGACTCTCTCTGACATTCTCAGACACTCTCTGACACTCTCTGACACTTTCTGAAACTCTCTGATGGTATCTGACACTTACTGAAACTCTCGGACACTCTCTGACACACTCTGCAACTCTGTGTCACTCTGTGACACTCTCTGACACTCCCTGACACCGTCTGAAGCTCTCTGACACTCTCTGACACTCTCTGAAACTCTCTGAAACTCTCTGACACTCTCCGACACTCTCTGAAACTCTCTGACAATCTCTGACACTCTCAGACACTCTCTGACACTCTCTGAAACATTCTGAAACTCTCTGACGCTATCTGACACTTTCTGAATCTCTCGGACACTCTCTGAATCTCTCTGAAACTCTTCGACACTCTGTGACACTCTCTGAAAGTTTCTGGCACTCTCTGACACTCTCTGAAGATCTCTGAAACTCTCTGAAAATCTCTGACACTCTCTGAAACTCTCTGACACTCACTGACACTCTGTGGCACTCACTGACACTCTCTGAAGATCTCTGAAACACTCTGAAAATCTCTGACACTCTCTGAAACTCTGTGAAACTCTCTGAAACACTCTGACACTC
Organism: Heterodontus francisci; assembly: GCF_036365525.1. Taxonomy (NCBI): domain Eukaryota; kingdom Metazoa; phylum Chordata; class Chondrichthyes; order Heterodontiformes; family Heterodontidae; genus Heterodontus; species Heterodontus francisci. The sequence continues at coordinate 36,606,805 of NC_090412.1, read as the reverse complement.
TCTGACACTCTCCGGCACACTCAGAAACTGTCAGAAACTCTCAGGCACTCTCTGACACTCTCAGAAATTCTCTAAAACTCTCTGACACTCTCTGAAACCCTCTGACACTCTCTGACACTCTCTGAAACTCTTTGACACTCTTTGACACTCTCAGACACTGTCTGACTCTCTCTGAAACGCTCTGAAAGTCTCTGACACTCTCTGACACTCCCTGACACTCTCTGAAGCTTTCTGAAACTCTCTGACACTCTGTGACACCCTCTGAAACTCTCTGAAACTCTCGGACACTCTCTGAAACTTTCTGACACTCTCTGAAACTCTTTGTAACTCTCTGACACTCTCAGAAACTCTCAGAAGCTCTCTGAAACTCTCTGACACTCTCTGACACTCTCTGAGACTCAGACACTCTCAGACACTCTCTGACACTCTCTGACACTATTTGAGACTCTCTGAAACTCTCTGACACTCTCTGAAACTCTCTGACACTCTCTGACACTCTCTGTCACTCTCTGAAACTCTCTGACACTCTCTGACACTCTCAGACACTCTCTGACACTTTCTGAAACTCTCTGACACTATCTGACACTTTCTGAATCTCTTGGACACTATCTGAATCTCTCTGAAACTCTCCGACACTCTGTGACACTCTCTGAAACTTTCTCGCACTCTCTGACACTCTCTGAAGATCTCTGAAACTCTCTGAAAATCTCTGACACACTCTGAAACTCTGTGAAACTCTCTGATACACTCTGACACTCTCTGACATTCTCAGACACTCTCTGACACTTTCTGAAACTCTCTGATGGTATCTGACACTTTCTGAAACTCTCGGACACTCTCTGACACACTCTGCAACTCTGTGTCACTCTGTGACACTCTCTGACACTCCCTGACACCGTCTGAAGCTCTCTGACACTCTCTGACACTCTCTGAAACTCTCTGACAATCTCCGACACTCTCTGAAACTCTCTGACAATCTCTGACACTCTCAGACACTCTCTGACACTCTCTGAAACATTCTGAAACTCTCTGACGCTATCTGACACTTTCTGAATCTCTCGGACACTCTCTGAATCTCTCTGAAACTCTCCGACACTCTGTGACACTCTCTGAAAGTTTCTGGCACTCTCTGACACTCTCTGAAGATCTCTGAAACTCTCTGAAAATCTCTGACACTCTCTGAAACTCTCTGACACTCACTGACACTCTGTGGCACTCACTGACACTCTCTGAAGAGCTCTGAAACACTCTGAAAATCTCTGACACTCTCTGAAACTCTGTGACACTCTCTGAAACACTCTGACACTCTCTGACACTCTCCGGCACACTCAGAAACTGTCAGAAACTCTCAGGCACTCTCTGACACTCTCAGAAATTCTCTAAAACTCTCTGACACTCTCTGAAACCCTCTGACACTCTCTGACACTCTCTGAAACTCTTTGACACTCTTTGACACTCTCAGACACTGTCTGACTCTCTCTGAAACGCTCTGAAAGTCTCTGACACTCTCTGACACTCCCTGACACTCTCTGAAGCTTTCTGAAACTCTCTGACACTCTGTGACACCCTCTGAAACTCTCTGAAACTCTCGGACACTCTCTGAAACTTTCTGACACTCTCTGAAACTCTTTGTAACTCTCTGACACTCTCAGAAACTCTCAGAAGCTCTCTGAAACTCTCTGACACTCTCTGACACTCTCTGAGACTCTCAGACACTCTCAGACACTCTCTGACACTCTCTGACACTATTTGAGACTCTCTGAAACTCTCTGACACTCTCTGAAACTCTCTGACACTCTCTGACACTCTCTGTCACTCTCTGAAACTCTCTGACACTCTCTGACACTCTCAGACACTCTCCGACACTTTCTTAAATTCTCTGACACTATCTGACACTTTCTGAATCTCTTGGAAACTCTCTGAATCTCTCTGAAACTCTCCGACACTCTGTGACACTCTCTGAAGCTTTCTGGCACTCTCTGACACTCTCTGAAGATCTCTGGCACTCTCTGAAAATCTCTGACACTCTCTGAAACTCTGTGACACTCTCTGAAAGACTCTTACACTCTCTCACACTCTCAGACACTCTCTGACACTCTCTGACACTTTCTGAAACTCTCTGACGCTATCTGACTCTTTCTGCAACTCTCGGACACTCTCTGACACACTCTGCAACTCTATGACACTATGTGACACTCACTGACACTCTCTGAAACTCTCTGAAAGTCCCTGACACTCTCTGACTCTCTCTGAAACTTTCTGACACTCTCTGACACTCTCTGAACATCTCTGAAACTCTCTGACACTCTCTGAATCTCTCTGAATCACTCTGACACTCTGTGACACTCTCTGAAACACTCTGACACTCTCTGAAACTTTCTGACACACTCTGAAACTCTCTGAAGCTCTCTGAAACTCTCTGAAACTCTCTGACACTCTCTGACACTCTCTGAAACTCTCTGACAATCTCTGGCACTCTCAGACACTCTCAGACACTCTCTGAAGATCTCTGAAACTCTCTGACACTATCTGACACTTTCTGAATCTCTCGGACACTCTCTGAATCTCTCTGAAACTCTCCGAAACTCTGTCACACTCTCTGAAACTTTCTGGCACTCTCTGACACTCTCTGAAGATCTCTGAAACTCTCTGAAAATCTCTGACACTCTCTGAAACTCTGTGAAACTCTCTGAAACACTCTGACACTCTCTGACAGTATCTGACACTTTCTGAAACTCTCGGACACTCTCTGACACACTCTGCAACTCTGTGTCACTCTGTGACTCTCTCTGACACTCTCTGAATCTCTCTGAAACTCTCTGACACTCTGTGACACTATGTAACTCTCTGAAACTCCCTGACACTCTCTGAAACTTTCTGACACTCTCTGACACTCTCCGGCACACTCAGAAACTGTCAGAAACTCTCAGGCACTCTCTGACACTCTCAGAAATTCTCTAAACCTCTCTGATACTCTCTGAAACCCTCTGACACTCTCTGACACTCTCTGAAACTCTTTGACACTCTTTGACACTCTCAGACACTGTCTGACTCTCTCTGAAACGCTCTGAAAGTCTCTGACACTCTCTGACACTCCCAGACACTCTCTGAAGCTTTCTGAAACTCTCTGACACTCTGTGACACCCTCTGAAACTCTCTGAAACTCTCGGACACTCTCTGAAACTTTCTGACACTCTCTGAAACTCTTTGTAACTCTCTGACACTCTCAGAAACTCTCAGAAGCTCTTTGAAACTCTCTTACACTCTCTGACAATCTCTGACACTCTCTGAGACTCTCAGACACTCTCAGACACTCTCTGACACTCTCTGACACTCTTTGAGACTCTCTGAAACTCTCTGACACTCTCTGAAACTCTCTGACACTCTCTGACACTCTCTGTCACTCTCTGAAACTCTCTGACACTCTCTGACACTCTCAGACACTCTCAGACACTCTCTGACACTCTCTGACACTATTTGAGACTCTCTGAAACTCTCTGACACTCTCTGAAACTCTCTGACACTCTCTGACACTCTCTGTCACTCTCTGAAACTCTCTGACACTCTCTGACACTCTCAGACACTCTCTGACACTTTCTGAAACTCTCTGACACTATCTGACACTTTCTGAATCTCTTGGAAACTCTCTGAATCTCTCTGAAACTCTCCGACACTCTGTGACACTCTCTGAAGCTTTCTGGCACTCTCTGACACTCTCTGAAGATCTCTGGCACTCTCTGAAAATCTCTGACACTCTCTGAAACTCTGTGACACTCTCTGAAAGACTCTGACACTCTCTCACACTCTCAGACACTCTCTGACACTCTCTGACACTTTCTGAAACTCTCTGACGCTATCTGACTCTTTCTGCAACTCTCGGACACTCTCTGACACACTCTGCAACTCTATGACACTATGTGACACTCACTGACACTCTCTGAATCTCTCTGAAAAGCTCTGACACTCTGTGACACTCTCTGAAACTCTCTGAAAGTCCCTGACACTCTCTGACTCTCTCTGAAACTTTCTGACACTCTCTGACACTCTTTGAACATCTCTGAAACTCTCTGAAAATCTCTGACACTCTCTGACACTCTGTGACAATCTCAGATACTCTCTGAATCTCTCAGACACACTCCGACACACTCAGAAACTCTCAGAAAGTCTCTGAAACACTCTGACACTCTCTGAAACTCTCTGACACTATCTGACGCTCTCTGACACTCTCTGAAACTCTGTGACACACTTTGACACTCTCTGACACTCACTGACTTTCTCTGAAACTCTCTGACACTCTCTGAAACACTCTGAAACTGTCTGAAACTCTCTGACAATCTCTGACACTCTCTGAATCTCTCTGAATCACTCTGACACTCTGTTACACTCTCTGAAACTCTCTGACACACTCTGAAACTTTCTGACACACTCTGAAACTCTCTGAAGCTCTCTGAAACTCTCTGAAACTCTCTGACACTCTCTGACACTCTCTGAAACTCTCTGAAACTCTCTAAAACTCTCTGACACTCTCTGAAACTCTCTGACAATCTCTGGCACTCTCAGACACTCTCAGACACTCTCTGAAGATCTCTGAAACTCTCTGACACTATCTGACACTTTCTGAATCTCTCGGACACTCTCTGAATCTCTCTGAAACTCTCCGAAACTCTGTCACACTCTCTGAAACTTTCTCGCACTCTCTGACACTCTCTGAAGATCTCTGAAACTCTCTGAAAATCTCTGACACTCTCTGAAACACTGTGAAACTCTCTGAAACACTCTGACACTCTCTGACAGTATCTGACACTTTCTGAAACTCTCGGACACTCTCTGACACACTCTGCAACTATGTGTCACTCTGTGACACTCTCTGACACTCTCTGAATCTCTCTGAAACTCTCTGACACTCTGTGACACTCTGTAACTCTCTGAAGCTCCCTGACACTCTCTGACACTCTCTGAAACTTTCTGACACTCTCTGACACTCTCTGATCATCTCTGAAACTCTCTGAAACTCTCTGACACTCTCTGACACTCTGTGACACTCTCAGATACTCTCTGACTCCCGCAGACACACTTCGACACACTCAGAAACTCTCAGAAACTCTCTGGCACTCTCTGACTTTCTCAGAAACTCTCTGAAACTCTCTGACACTCTCTGACACTCTCTGAAACTCTTTGACACTCTTTGACACTCTGTGACACTGTCTGACTCTCCCTGAAACTCTCTGACACTCTCTGACACTCCCTGACACTCTCTGAAACTCTCTGACACTCTCTGAAACTCTTTGACACTCTTTGACAATCTCAGACACTGTCTGACTCTATCTGAAACTCTCTGACACTCTCTGATAATCCCTGACACTGTCTGAAGCTCTCTGACACTCTCTGAAACTCTCTGAAACTCTCTGACACTCTCTGACACTTTCTGAAACTCTCTGATGGTATCTGACACTTTCTGAAACTCTCGGACACTCTCTGACACACTCTGCAACTCTGTGTCACTCTGTGACACTCTCTGACAATCTCTGACACTCTCAGACACTCTCTGACACTTTCTGAAACTCTCTGATGGTATCTGACACTTTCTGAAACTCTCGGACACTCTCTGACACACTCTGCAACTCTGTGTCACTCTGTGACACTCTCTGACACTCCCTGACACCGTCTGAAGCTCTCTGACACTCTCTGACACTCTCTGAAACTCTCTGACAATCTCCGACACTCTCTGAAACTCTCTGACAATCTCTGACACTCTCAGACACTCTCTGACACTCTCTGAAACATTCTGAAACTCTCTGACGCTATCTGACACTTTCTGAATCTCTCGGACACTCTCTGAATCTCTCTGAAACTCTCCGACACTCTGTGACACTCTCTGAAAGTTTCTGGCACTCTCTGACACTCTCTGAAGATCTCTGAAACTCTCTGAAAATCTCTGACACTCTCTGAAACTCTCTGACACTCACTGACACTCTGTGGCACTCACTGACACTCTCTGAAGAGCTCTGAAACACTCTGAAAATCTCTGACACTCTCTGAAACTCTGTGACACTCTCTGAAACACTCTGACACTCTCTGACACTCTCCGGCACACTCAGAAACTGTCAGAAACTCTCAGGCACTCTCTGACACTCTCAGAAATTCTCTAAAACTCTCTGACACTCTCTGAAAACCTCTGACACTCTCTGACACTCTCTGAAACTCTTTGACACTCTTTGACACTCTCAGACACTGTCTGACTCTCTCTGAAACGCTCTGAAAGTCTCTGACACTCTCTGACACTCCCTGACACTCTCTGAAGCTTTCTGAAACTCTCTGACACTCTGTGACACCCTCTGAAACTCTCTGAAACTCTCGGACACTCTCTGAAACTTTCTGACACTCTCTGAAACTCTTTGCAACTCTCTGACACTCTCAGAAACTCTCAGAAGCTCTCTGAAACTCTCTGACACTCTCTGACACTCTCTGAGACTCTCAGACACTCTCAGACACTCTCTGACACTCTCTGACACTATTTGAGACTCTCTGAAACTCTCTGACACTCTCTGAAACTCTCTGACACTCTCTGACACTCTCTGTCACTCTCTGAAACTCTCTGACACTCTCTGACACTCTCAGACACTCTCCGACACTTTCTGAAACTCTCTGACACTATCTGACACTTTCTGAATCTCTTGGAAACTCTCTGAATCTCTCTGAAACTCTCCGACACTCTGTGACACTCTCTGAAGCTTTCTGGCACTCTCTGACACTCTCTGAAGATCTCTGGCACTCTCTGAAAATCTCTGACACTCTCTGAAACTCTGTGACACTCTCTGAAAGACTCTGACACTCTCTCACACTCTCAGACACTCTCTGACACTCTCTGACACTTTCTGAAACTCTCTGACGCTATCTGACTCTTTCTGCAACTCTCGGACACTCTCTGACACACTCTGCAACTCTATGACACTATGTGACACTCACTGACACTCTCTGAAACTCTCTGAAAGTCCCTGACACTCTCTGACTCTCTCTGAAACTTTATGACACTCTCTGACACTCTCTGAACATCTCAGAAACTCTCTGAAAATCTCTGACACTCTCTGACACTCTGTGACACTCTCAGATACACTCTGAATCTCTCAGACACACTCCGACACACTCAGAAACTCTCAGAAAGTCTCTGAAACACTCTGACACTCTCTGAAACTCTCTGACACTATCTGACGCTCTCTGACACTCTCTGAAACTCTGTGACACACTTTGACACTCTCTGACACTCACTGACTTTCTCTGAAACTCTCTGACACTCTCTGAAACACTCTGAAACTGTCTGAAACTCTCTGACAATCTCTGACACTCTCTGAATCTCTCTGAATCACTCTGACACTCTGTGACACTCTCTGAAACTCTCTGACACTCTCTGAAACTTTCTGACACACTCTGAAACTCTCTGAAGCTCTCTGAAACTCTCTGAAACTCTCTGACACTCTCTGACACTCTCTGAAACTCTCTGAAACTCTCTGAAACACTCTGACACTCTCTGAAACTCTCTGACACTATCTGACGCTCTCTGACACTCTCTGAAACTCTGTGACACACTCTGAAACACTCTGAAACTGTCTGAAACTCTCTGACAATCTCTGACACTCTCTGAATCTCTCTGAATCACTCTGACACTCTGTGACACTCTCTGAAACTCTCTGACACTCTCTGAAACTTTCTGACACACTCTGAAACTCTCTGAAGCTCTCTGAAACTCTCTGAAACTCTCTGACACTCTCTGACACTCTCTGAAACTCTCTGAAACTCTCTGACACTCTCTGACACTCTCTGAAACTCTCTGACAATCTCTGGCACTCTCAGACACTCTCAGACACTCTCTGAAGATCTCTGAAACTCTCTGACACTATCTGACACTTTCTGAATCTCTCGGACACTCTCTGAATCTCTCCGAAACTCTGTCACACTCTCTGAAACTTTCTCGCACTCTCTGACACTCTCTGAAGATCTCTGAAACTCTCTGAAAATCTCTGACACTCTCTGAAACTCTGTGAAACTCTCTGAAACACTCTGACACTCTCTGACAGTATCTGACACTTTCTGAAACTCTCGGACACTCTCTGACACACTCTGCAACTCTGTGTCACTCTGTGACACTCTCTGACACTCTCTGAATCTCTCTGAAACTCTCTGACACTCTGTGACACTATGCAACTCTCTGAAACTCCCTGACACTCTCTGACACTCTCTGAAACTTTCTGACACTCTCTGACACTCTCCGGCACACTCAGAAACTGTCAGAAACTCTCAGGCACTCTCTGACACTCTCAGAAATTCTCTAAACCTCTCTGATACTCTCTGAAACCCTCTGACACTCTCTGACACTCTCTGAAACTCTTTGACACTCTTTGACACTCTCAGACACTGTCTGACTCTCTCTGAAACGCTCTGAAAGTCTCTGACACTCTCTGACACTCCCAGACACTCTCTGAAGCTTTCTGAAACTCTCTGACACTCTGTGACACCCTCTGAAACTCTCTGAAACTCTCGGACACTCTCTGAAACTTTCTGACACTCTCTGAAACTCTTTGTAACTCTCTGACACTCTCAGAAACTCTCAGAAGCTCTTTGAAACTCTCTTACACGCTCTGACACTCTCTGACACTCTCTGAGACTCTCAGACACTCTCTGACACTCTCTGACACTATTTGAGACTCTCTGAAACTCTCTGACACTCTCTGAAACTCTCTGACACTCTCTGACACTCTCTGACACTCTCTGAAACTCTCTGACACTCTCTGACATTCTCAGACACTCTCTGACAATCTGTGACACGTTCTGAAACTCTCTGACACTATCTGACACTTTCTGACACTCTCTGAAACTCTTTGTAACTCTCTGACACTCTCAGAAACTCTCAGAAGCTCTCTGAAGCTCTCTGACACTCTCTGACACTCTCTGAGACTCTCAGACACTCTCAGACACTCTCTGACACTCTCTGACACTATGTGAGACTCTCTGAAACTCTCTGACACTCTCTGAAACTCTCTGACACTCTCTGACACTCTCTGTCACTCTCTGAAACTCTCTGACACTCTCTGACACTCTCAGACACTCTCTGACACTTTCTGAAACTCTCTGACACTATCTGACACTTTCTGAATCTCTTGGAAACTCTCTGAATCTCTCTGAAACTCTCCGACACTCTGTGACACTCTCTGAAGCTTTCTGGCACTCTCTGACACTCTCTGAAGATCTCTGGCACTCTCTGAAAATCTCTGACACTCTCTGAAACTCTGTGACACTCTCTGAAAGACTCTGACACTCTCTCACACTCTCAGACACTCTCTGACACTCTCTGACACTTTCTGAAACTCTCTGACGCTATCTGACTCTTTCTGCAACTCTCGGACACTCTCTGACACACTCTGCAACTCTATGACACTATGTGACACTCACTGACACTCTCTGAATCTCTCTGAAAAGCTCTGACACTCTGTGACACTCTCTGAAACTCTCTGAAAGTCCCTGACACTCTCTGACTCTCTCTGAAACTTTCTGACACTCTCTGACACTCTTTGAACATCTCTGAAACTCTCTGAAAATCTCTGACACTCTCTGACACTCTCAGACACTCTCTGACACTCTGTGACTCTTTCTGAAACTCTCTGAAACACTCTGACACTCTCTGAAACTCTCTGACACTATCTGACGCTCTCTGACACTCTCTGAAACTCTGTGACACACTTTGACACTCTCTGACACTCACTGACTTTCTCTGAAACTCTCTGACACTCTGTGAAACACTCTGAAACTGTCTGAAACTCTCTGACAATCTCTGACACTCTCTGAATCTCTCTGAATCACTCTGACACTCTGTTACACTCTCTGAAACTCTCTGACACTCTCTGAAACTTTCTGACACACTCTGAAACTCTCTGAAGCTCTCTGAAACTCTCTGAAACTCTCTGACACTCTCTGACACTCTCTGAAACTCTCTGAAACTCTCTAAAACTCTCTGACACTCTCTGAAACTCTCTGACAATCTCTGGCACTCTCAGACACTCTCAGACACTCTCTGAAGATCTCTGAAACTCTCTGACACTATCTGACACTTTCTGAATCTCTCGGACACTCTCTGAATCTCTCTGAAACTCTCCGAAACTCTGTCACACTCTCTGAAACTTTCTCGCACTCTCTGACACTCTCTGAAGATCTCTGAAACTCTCTGAAAATCTCTGACACTCTCTGAAACACTGTGAAACTCTCTGAAACACTCTGACACTCTCTGACAGTATCTGACACTTTCTGAAACTCTCGGACACTCTCTGACACACTCTGCAACTCTGTGTCACTCTGTGACACTCTCTGACACTCTCTGAATCTCTCTGAAACTCTCTGACACTCTGTGACACTCTGTAACTCTCTGAAGCTCCCTGACACTCTCTGACACTCTCTGAAACTTTCTGACACTCTCTGACACTCTCTGATCATCTCTGAAACTCTCTGAAAATCTCTGACACTCTCTGACACTCTGTGACACTCTCAGATACTCTCTGACTCCCGCAGACACACTTCGACACACTCAGAAACTCTCAGAAACTCTCTGGCACTCTCTGACTTTCTCAGAAACTCTCTGAAACTCTCTGACACTCTCTGACACTCTCTGAAACTCTTTGACACTCTTTGACACTCTGTGACAGTGTCTGACTCTCCCTGAAACTCTCTGACACTCTCTGACACTCCCTGACACTCTCTGAAACTCTCTGACACTCTCTGAAACTCTTTGACACTCTTTGACAATCTCAGACACTGTCTGACTCTATCTGAAACTCTCTGACACTCTCTGATAATCCCTGACACTGTCTGAAGCTCTCTGACACTCTCTGAAACTCTCTGAAACTCTCTGACACTCTCTGAAACTCTCTGACAATCTCTGACACTCTCAGACACTCTCTGACACTTTCTGAAAGTCTCTGACACTATCTGACACTTTCTGAATCTCTCGGACACTCTCTGAATCTCTCTGACACTCTCCGGCACTCTGTGACACTCTCTGAAACTTTCTGGCACTCTCTGACACTCTCTGAAGATCTCTGAAACTCTCTGAAAATCTCTGACACTCTCTGAAACTCTCTGACACTCACTGACTCTCTGTGGCACTCACTGACACTCTCTGAAGATCTCTGAAACTCTCTGAAAATCTCTGACACTCTCTGAAACTCTGTGACACTCTCTGAAACACTCTGACAATCTCTGACACTCTCCGGCACACTCAGAAACTGTCAGAAACTCTCAGGCACTCTCTGACACTCTCAGAAATTCTCTGAAACTCTCTGACACTCTCTGAAACCCTCTGACACTCTCTGACACTCTCTGACACTCTCTGAAACTCTTTGACACTCTTTGACACTCTCAGACACTGTCTGACTCTCTCTGAAACTCTCTGAAACTCTCTGACACTCTCTGACACTCCCTGACACTCTCTGAAGCTTTCTGAAACGCTCTGACACTCTGTGACACCCTCTGAAGCTCTCTGAAACTCTCGGACAATCTCTGAAACTTTCTGACACTCTCTGAAACTCTCTGAAACTCTTTGTAACTCTCTGACACTCTCAGAAACTCTCAGAAGCTCACTGAAACTCTCTGAAACTCTCTGAAACTCTCAGACACTCTCAGACACTCTCTGACACTCTCTGACACTATCTGAGACTCTCTGAAACTCTCTGACACTCTCTGAAATTCTCTGAAACTCTCTGACACTCTCTGAAACTCTCTGACACTCTCAGACACTCTCTGACACTCTGTGACACTTTCTGAAACTCTCTGACTATATCTGACACTTTCTGAATCTCTCGGACACTCTCTGAATCTCTCTGAAACTCTCCGACACTCTGTCACACTCTCTGAAACTTTCTCGCACTCTCTGACACTCTCTGAAGATCTCTGAAACTCTCCGAAAATCTCTGACACTCTCTGAAACTCTGTGAAACTCTCTGAAACACTCTGACACTCTCTGACATTCTCAGACACTCTCAGACACTCTCTGACACTCTGTGACACTCTCTGAAACTCTCTGAAACTCTCTCACACTCTCTGACTCTCTCTGGAACTTTCTGACACTCTCTGACACTCTCTGAACATCTCTGAAACTCTCTGAAAATCTCTGACACTCTCTGACACTCTGTGACACTCTCAGATACTCTTTGACTCTCTCAGACACACTCCGACACACTCAGAAACTCTCAGAAACCCTCTGAAACTCTCTGACAATCTCTGACACTCTCTGAATCTCTCTGAATCACTCTGACACTCTGTGACACTCTCTGAAACTCTCTGACACTCTCTGAAACTTTCTGAGACACTCTGAAACTCTCTGAAGCTCTCTGAAACTCTCTGAAACTCTCTGACACTCTCTGACACTCTCTGAAACTCTCTGAAACTCTCTGACACTCTCTGACACTCTCTGAAACTCTCTGACAATCTCTGGCACTCTCAGACACTCTCAGACACTCTCTGAAGATCTCTGAAACTCTCTGACACTATCTGACACTTTCTGAATCTCTCGGACACTCTCTGAATCTCTCTGAAACTCTCCGAAACTCTGTCACACTCTCTGAAACTTTCTCGCACTCTCTGACACTCTCTGAAGATCTCTGAAACTCTCTGAAAATCTCTGACACTCTCTGAAACTCTGTGAAACTCTCTGAAACACTCTGACACTCTCTGACAGTATCTGACACTTTCTGAAACTCTCGGACACTCTCTGACACACTCTGCAACTCTGCGTCACTCTGTGACACTCTCTGACACTCTCTGAATCTCTCTGAAACTCTCTGACACTCTGTGACACTCTGTAACTCTCTGAAACTCCCTGACACTCTCTGACACTCTCTGAAACTTTCTGACACTCTCTGACACTCTCTGATCATCTCTGAAACTCTCTGAAAATCTCTGACACTCTCTGACACTCTGTGACACTCTCAGATACTCTCTGACTCCCGCAGACACACTTCGACACACTCAGAAACTCTCAGAAACTCTCTGGCACTCTCTGACTTTGTCAGAAACTCTCTGAAACTCTCTGACACTCTCTGACACTCTCTGAAACTCTTTGACACTCTTTGACACTCTGTGACACTGTCTGACTCACCCTGAAACTCTCTGACACTCTCTGACACTCCCTGACACTCTCTGAAACTCTCTGACACTCTCTGAAACTCTTTGACACTCTTTGACAATCTCAGACACTGTCTGACTCTATCTGAAACTCTCTGACACTCTCTGACATTCCCTGACACTGTCTGAAGCTCTCTGACACTCTCTGACACTCTCTGAAACTCTCTGACACTCTCTGAAACTCTCTGACAATCTCTGACACTCTCAGACACTCTCTGACACTTTCTGAAAGTCTCTGACACTATCTGACACTTTCTGAATCTCTCGGACACTCTCTGAATCTCTCTGACACTCTCCGGCACTCTGTGACACTCTCTGAAACTTTCTGGCACTCTCTGACACTCTCTGAAGATCTCTGAAACTCTCTGAAAATCTCTGACACTCTCTGAAACTCTCTGACACTCACTGACACTCTGTGGCACTCACTGACACTCTCTGAAGATCTCTGAAACTCTCTGAAAATCTCTGACACTCTCTGAAACTCTGTGACACTCTCTGAAACACTCTGACAATCTCTGACACTCTCCGGCACACTCAGAAACTGTCAGAAACTCTCAGGCACTCTCTGACACTCTCAGAAATTCTCTGAAACTCTCTGACACTCTCTGAAACTCTTTGACACTCTTTGACACTCTCAGACACTCTCTGAAGCTTTCTGAAACGCTCTGACACTCTGTGACACCCTCTGAAGCTCTCTGAAACTCTCGGACAATCTCTGAAACTTTCTGACACTCACTGAAACTCTTTGTAACTCTCTGACACTCTCAGAAACTCTCAGAAGCTCACTGAAACTCTCTGAAACGCTCTGAAACTCTCAGACACTCTCAGACACTCTCTGACTCTCTCTGACACTATCTGAGACTCTCTGAAACTCTCTGACACTCTCTGAAATTCTCAGAAACTCTCAGAAACCCTCTGAAACACTCTGACACTCTCTGAAACTCTCTGACACTCTCTGACGCTCTCTGACACTCTCTGAAACTCTGTGACACACTTTGACACTCTCTGACACTCACTGACTGTCTCTGAAACTCTCTGACATTCTCTGAAACTCTCTGAAACTGTCTGACAATCTCTGGCAATATCTGACAATCTCTGATTCTCTCTGAATCACTCTGACACTCTGTGACACTCTCTGAAACTCTCTGACACTCTCTGAAAGTTTCTGACACTCTCTGAAACTCTCTGAAGCTCTCTGAAACTCTCTGAAACTCTCTGACACTCTCTGACACTCTCTGAAACTCTCTGAAACTCTCTGACACTCTCTGACACTCTCTGACACTCTCTGAAACTCTCTGACACTATCTGACACTTTCTGAATCTCTCGGACACTCTCTGAATCTCTCTGAAACTCTCCGACACTCTGTCACACTCTCTGAAACTTTCTCGCACTCTCTGACACTCTCTGAAGATCTCTGAAACTCTCTGAAAATCTCTGACACTCTCTGAAACTCTGTGAAACTCTCTGAAACACTCTGACACTCTCTGACATTCTCAGACACTCTCAGACACTCTCTGACACTCTGTGACACTTTCTGAAACTCTCTGACTATATCTGACACTTTCTGAATCTCTCAGACACTCTCTGAATCTCTCTGAAACTCTCCGACACTCTGTGACACTCTCTGAAACTTTCTGGCACTCTCTGACACTCTCTGAAGATCCCTGGCACTCTCTGAAAATCTCTGACACTCTCTGAAACTCTGCGACACTCTCTGAAAGACCCTGACACTCTCTTACTCTCTCAGACACTCTCTGACACTCTCTGACACTTTCTGAAACTCTCTGACACTACCTGACTCTTTCTGAAACACGCGGACACTCTCTGACACACTCTGCAACTCTATGACACTCTGTGACACTCTCTGAATCTCTCTGAAAAGCTCTGAAACTCTCTGAAACTCTCTGAAACTCTCTGACACTCTCTGACACTCTCTGAAGATCTCTGAAACTCTCTGACACTATCTGACACTTTCTGAATCTCTCGGACACTCTCTGAATCTCTCTGAAACTCTCCGACACTCTGTCACACTCTCTGAAACTTTCTCGCACTCTCTGACACTCTCTGAAGATGTCTGAAACTCTCTGAAAATCTCTGACACTCTCTGAAACTCTGTGAAACTCTCTGAAACACTCTGACACTCTCTGACATTCTCAGACACTCTCAGACACTCTCTGACACTCTGTGACACTTTCTGAAACTCTCTGACTATATCTGACACTTTCTGAATCTCTCAGACACTCTCTGAATCTCTCTGAAACTCTCCGACACTCTGTGACACTCTCTGAAACTTTCTGGCACTCTCTGACACTCTCTGAAGATCCCTGGCACTCTCTGAAAATCTCTGACACTCTCTGAAACTCTGCGACACTCTCTGAAAGACTCTGACACTCTCTTACTCTCTCAGACACTCTCTGACACTCTCTGACACTTTCTGAAACTCTCTGACACTACCTGACTCTTTCTGAAACACTCGGAAACTCTCTGACACACTCTGCAACTCTATGACACTCTGTGACACTCTGTGACACTCTCTGAATCTCTCTGAAAAGCTCTGACACTCTGTGACACTCTCAGAAACTCTCTGAAACTCCCTGACACTCTCTGACACTCTCTGAACATCTCTGAAACTCTCTGAAAATCTCTGACACACTCTAACACTCTGTGACACTCTCTGATACTCTCTGACTCTCTCAGACACACTCCGACACACTCAGAATCTCTCAGAAACTCTCTGGAACTCTCTGACACTCTCAGAAAGTCTCTGAAAATCTCTGAAACTCTGTGAAACTCTTTGACACTCTCTGACACTCACTGACTCTCTCTGAAACTCTCTGACACTCTCTGAAACTGTCTGACACTCTCTGACAATCTCTGACACTCTCTGTATCTCTCTGAATCACTCTGACACTCTGTGACACTCTCTGAAACTTTCTGACAATCTCTGAAACGTTCTGACACTCTCTGAAACTCGCTGAAGCTCTCTGAAACTCTCTGAAACTCTCTGACTCTCTCAGAAACACTCAGAAACTCACTGAAACTCTCTGAGACTCTCTGGCACTCTCTGAGACTCTCTGAAACTCTCTGACACTCTCTGAAACTCTCTGAAACTCTCTGACACTCTTTGACACTCTCTGAAACTCTCTGACAATCTCTGGCACTCTCAGACACTCTCAGACACTCTCTGAAGATCTCTGAAACTCTCTGACACTATCTGACACTTTCTGAATCTCTCGGACACTCTCTGAATCTCTCTGAAACTCTCCGACACTCTGTGACACTCTCTGAAACTTTCTCGCACTCTCTGAAACTCTCTGAAGATCTCTGAAGCTCTCTGAAAATCTCTGACACTCTCTGAAACTCTGTGAAACTCTCTGAAACACTCTGAAACTCTCTGACATTCTCTGAAACTCTCTGAAACTGTTTGTAACTCTCTGACACTCTCAGAAACTCTCAGAAGCTCTCTGAAACTCTCTGTCAATCTCTGACACTCTCTGAAACTCTCAGACACTCTCTGAAACTCTCTGACACTATCTGAGACTCTCTGAAACTCTCTGACACTCTCTGACACTCTCTGAAACTGTCTGAAACTCTCTGACACTCTCCGACGCTCTCTGAAAGTCTCTGACACTCTCTGACACTCTCTGAAACTCTCTGACAGTCTCTGACACTCTCAGACACTCTCTGACACTCTGTGACACTTTCTGAAACTCTCTGACACTATCTGACACTTTCTGAATCTCTCGGACACTCTCTGAATCTCTCTGAAACTCTCCGACACTCTGTGACACTCTCTGAAACTTTCTGGCACTCTCTGACACTCTCTGAAGATCCCTGGCACTCTCTGAAAATCTCTGACACTCTCTGAAACTCTGCGACACTCTCTGAAAGACTCTGACACTCTCTTACTCTCTCAGACACTCTCTGACACTCTCTGACACTTTCTGAAACTCTCTGACACTACCTGACTCTTTCTGAAACACTCGGAAACTCTCTGACACACTCTGCAACTCTATGACACTCTGTGACACTCTGTGACACTCTCTGAATCTCTCTGAAAAGCTCTGACACTCTGTGACACTCTCAGAAACTCTCTGAAACTCCCTGACACTCTCTGACACTCTCTGAACATCTCTGAAACTCTCTGAAAATCTCTGACACACTCTAACACTCTGTGACACTCTCTGATACTCTCTGACTCTCTCAGACACACTCCGACACACTCAGAATCTCTCAGAAACTCTCTGGAACTCTCTGACACTCTCAGAAAGTCTCTGAAAATCTCTGAAACTCTGTGAAACTCTTTGACACTCTCTGACACTCACTGACTCTCTCTGAAACTCTCTGACACTCTCTGAAACTGTCTGACACTCTCTGACAATCTCTGACACTCTCTGTATCTCTCTGAATCACTCTGACACTCTGTGACACTCTCTGAAACTTTCTGACAATCTCTGAAACGTTCTGACACTCTCTGAAACTCGCTGAAGCTCTCTGAAACTCTCTGAAACTCTCTGACTCTCTCAGAAACACTCAGAAACTCACTGAAACTCTCTGAGACTCTCTGGCACTCTCTGAGACTCTCTGAAACTCTCTGACACTCTCTGAAACTCTCTGAAACTCTCTGACACTCTTTGACACTCTCTGAAACTCTCTGACAATCTCTGGCACTCTCAGACACTCTCAGACACTCTCTGAAGATCTCTGAAACTCTCTGACACTATCTGACACTTTCTGAATCTCTCGGACACTCTCTGAATCTCTCTGAAACTCTCCGACACTCTGTGACACTCTCTGAAACTTTCTCGCACTCTCTGAAACTCTCTGAAGATCTCTGAAGCTCTCTGAAAATCTCTGACACTCTCTGAAACTCTGTGAAACTCTCTGAAACACTCTGAAACTCTCTGACATTCTCTGAAACTCTCTGAAACTGTTTGTAACTCTCTGACACTCTCAGAAACTCTCAGAAGCTCTCTGAAACTCTCTGTCAATCTCTGACACTCTCTGAAACTCTCAGACACTCTCTGAAACTCTCTGACACTATCTGAGACTCTCTGAAACTCTCTGACACTCTCTGACACTCTCTGAAACTGTCTGAAACTCTCTGACACTCTCCGACGCTCTCTGAAAGTCTCTGACACTCTCTGACACTCTCTGAAACTCTCTGACAGTCTCTGACACTCTCAGACACTCTCTGACACTCTGTGACACTTTCTGAAACTCTCTGACACTATCTGACACTTTCTGAATCTCTCGGACACTCTCTGAATCTCTCTGAAACTCTCCGACACTCTGTGACACTCTCTGAAACTTTCTCGCACTCTCTGAAACTCTCTGAAGATCTCTGAAGCTCTCTGAAAATCTCTGACACTCTCTGAAACTCTGTGAAACTCTCTGAAACACTCTGAAACTCTCTGACATTCTCTGAAACTCTCTGAAACTGTTTGTAACTCTCTGACACTCTCAGAAACTCTCAGAAGCTCTCTGAAACTCTCTGACAATCTCTGACACTCTCTGAAACTCTCAGACACTCTCTGAAACTGTCTGAAACTCTCTGACACTCTCTGACGCTCTCTGAAAGTCTCTGACACTCTCTGACACTCTCTGAAACTCTCTGACAGTCTCTGACACTCTCAGACACTCTCTGACACTCTGTGACACTCTCTGAAACTTTCTCGCACTCTCTAAAACTCTCTGAAGATCTCTGAAACTCTCTGAAAATCTCTGACACTCTCTGAAACTCTGTGAAACTCTCTGAAACACTCTGAAACTCTCTGACATTCTCTGAAACTCTCTGAAACTGTTTGTAACTCTCTGACACTCTCAGAAACTCTCAGAAGCTCTCTGAAACTCTCTGACAATCTCTGACACTCTCTGAAACTCTCAGACACTCTCTGAAACTCTCTGACACTATCTGAGACTCTCTGAAACTCTCTGACACTCTCTGACACTCTCTGAAACTGTCTGAAACTCTCTGACACTCTCTGACGCTCTCTGAAAGTCTCTGACACTCTCTGACACTCTCTGAAACTCTCTGACAGTCTCTGACACTCTCAGACACTCTCTGACACTCTGTGACACTTTCTGAAACTCTCTGACACTATCTGACTTTTTCTGAATCTCTCGGACACTCTCTGAATCTCTCTGAAACTCTCCGACACTCTGTGACACTCTCTGAAACTTTCTGGCACTCTCTGACACTCTCTGAAGATCTCTGACACTTTCTGAAACTCTCTGACACTATCTGATTTTTTCTGTAACTCTCGGACACTCTCTGACACACTCTGCAACTCTATGACACTCTGTGACACTCTCTGACCCTCTCTGAATCTCTCTGAAAAGCTCTGACACTCTGTGACACTCTCTGAAACTCTCTGAAACTCACTGACACTCTCTGAGTCTCTCTGAAACTTTCTGACACTCTCTGACACTCTCTGAACATCTCTGAAACTCTCTGAAAATCTCTGACACTCTCTGACACTCTGTGACACTCTCAGATACTCTCTGACTCTCTCAGACACACTCCGACACACTCAGAAACTCTCAGAAACTCTCTGGAACTCTCTGACACTCTCAGGAAGGCTCTGAAACACTCTGACACTCTCTGAAACTCTCTGACACTCTCTGACGCTCTCTGACACTCTCTGAAACTCTGTGACACTCTTTGACACTCTCTGACACTCACTGACTCTCTCTGAAACTCTCTGACACTCTCTGAAACTCTCTGAAACTGTCTGACACTCTCTGACAATCTCTGACACTCTCTGAATCTCTCTGAATCACTCTGACACTCTGTGACACTCTCTGAAACTCTCTGACACTCTCTGAAACTTTCTGACACTCTCTGAAACTCTCTGTAGCTCTCTGAAACTTTCTGAAACTCTCTGAATCTCTCAGAAACACTCAGAAACGCTGTGAAAGTCTCTGACACTCTCTGACACTCTCTGACACTCTCTGAAACTCTCTGACATTATCTGAAACTCTCTGAAACTCTCTGACACTCTCTGACACTCTCTGACACTCTCTGAAACTCTCTGACAATCTCTGGCACTCTCAGACACTCTCAGACACTCTCTGAAGATCTCTGAAACTCTCTGACACTATCTGACACTTTCTGAATCTCTCGGACACTCTCTGAATCTCTCTGAAACTCTCCGACACTCTGTGACACTCTCTGAAACTTTCTTGCACTCTCTGACACTCTCTGAAGATCTCTGAAACTCACTGACATTCTCAGACAGTCTCTGACACTCTCTGACACTTTCTGAAACTCTCTGACAGTATCTGACACTTTCTGAAACTCTCGGACACTCTATGACACACTCTGCAACTCTGTGACACTCTGTGACACTCTGTGACACTCTCTGAATCTCTCTGACACTCTCTGACACTCTCTGAACATCTCTGAAACTCTCTGAAAATCTCTGACACACTCTGACACTCTGTGACACTCTCAGATACTCTCTGACTCCCGCAGACACACTCGACACACTCAGAAACTCTCAGAAACTCTCTGGCACTCTCTGACACTCTCAGAAACTCTCTGAAACTCTTTGACACTCTCTGAAACCCTCAGACACTCTCTGATACTCTCAGACACTCTCTGACACTCTCTGACACTCTCAGACACTCTCTGACACTTTCTGAAACTCTCTGACACTATCTGACACTTTCTGAATCTCTCGGACAATCTCTGAATCTCTCTGAAACTCTCCGACACTCTGTGACACTCTCTGAAACTTTCTGGCACTCTCTGACACTCTCTGAAGATCTCTGAAACTCTCTGTAAATCTCTGACACTCGATGACTCTCTCTGAATCTCGCAGACACTCTCTGATACTCTCTGACAATCACTGACACTATCTGACACTGTCTGACAATCTCTGAAACGCTCTGACACTCACTGACACTCTGTGGCACTCACTGACACTCTCTGAAGATCTCTGAAACTCTCTGAAAATCTCTGACACTCTCTGAAATTCTGTGACACTCTCTGAAACACTCTGACACTCTCTGACACTCTCCGGCACACTCAGAAACTGTCAGAAAGTCTCTGAAACACTCTGACACTCTCTGAAACCCTCTGACACTCTCTGACACTCTCTGAAACTCTTTGACACTCTTTGAAACTCTCAGACACTGTCTGACTCTCTCTGAAACTCTCTGAAAGTCTCTGACACTCCCTGACACTCCCTGACACTCTCTGAAGCTTTCTGAAACTCTCTGACACTCTGTGACACCCTCTGAAACTCTCTGAAACTCTCGGACACTCTCTGAAACTTTCTGACACTCTCTGAAACTCTCTGAAACTCTTTGTAACTCTCTGACACTCTCAGAAACTCTCAGAAGCTCTCTGAAACTCTCTGACACTCTCAGAAACTCTCTGCCACTCTCTGACACTATCTGACACTCTCTGAAACTCTCTGAGGCTCTCTGACACTCTCTGACACTCTCTGAAACTCTCTGACACTCTCTGAAATTCTCTGACACTCTCTGACACTCTCAGACACTCTCTGAAACTCTGTGACACTTTCTGAAATTCTCTGACACTATCTGACATTTTCTGAATCTCTCGGACACTCTCTGAATCTCTCTGAAACTCTCCGACACTCTGTGACACTCTCTGAAACTTTCTGGCACTCTCTGACACTCTCTGAAGATCTCTGGCACTCTCTGAAAATCTCTGACACTCTATGAAACTCTGTGACACTCTCTGAAAGACTCTGACACTCTCTGACACTTTCTGAAACTCTCTGACACTATCTGACTATTTCTGAAACTCTCGGACACTCTCTGACACACTCTGCAACTCTATGACACTCTGTGACACTCTCTGACACTCTCTGAATCTCTCTGAAAAGCTCTGACACTCTGTGACACTCTCAGAAACTCTCTGAAACTCCCTGACACTCTCTGACACTCTCTGAAACTCTGTGACACTTTCTGAAATTCTCTGACACTATCTGACACTTTCTGAATCTCTCGGACACTCTCTGAATCTCTCTGAAACTCTCCGACACTCTGTGACACTCTCGGAAACTTTCTGGCACTCTCTGACACTCTCTGAAGATCTCTGGCACTCTCTGAAAATCTCTGACACTCTCTGAAACTCTGTGACACTCTCTGAAAGACTCTGACACTCTCTGACACTCTCAGACACTCTCTGACACTCTCTGACACTTTCTGAAACTCTCTGACACTATCTGACTATTTCTGAAACTCTCGGACACTCTCTGACACACTCTGCAACTCTATGACACTCTGTGACACTCTCTGACACTCTCTGAATCTCTCTGAAAAGCTCTGACACTCTGTGACACTCTCAGAAACTCTCTGAAACTCCCTGACACTCTCTGACACTCTCTGAACATCTCTGAAACTCTCTGAAAATCTCTGACACACTCTAACACTCTGTGACACTCTCTGATACTCTCTGACTCTCTCAGACACACTCCGACACACTCAGAATCTCTCAGAAACTCTCTGGAACTCTCTGACACTCTCAGAAAGTCTCTGAAAATCTCTGAAACTCTGTGAAACTCTTTGACACTCTCTGACACTCACTGACTCTCTCTGAAACTCTCTGACACTCTCTGAAACTGTCTGACACTCTCTGACAATCTCTGACACTCTCTGTATCTCTCTGAATCACTCTGACACTCTGTGACACTCTCTGAAACATTCTGACAATCTCTGAAACGTTCTGACACTCTCTGAAACTCACAAAAGCTCTCTGAAACTCTCTGAAACTCTCTGACTCTCTCAGAAACACTCAGAAACTCCCTGAAACTCTCTGAGACTCTCTGGCACTCTCTGAGACTCTCTGAAACTCTCTGACACTCTCTGAAACTCTGAAACTCTCTGACACTCTCTGACACTCTCTGAAACTCTCTGACAATCTCTGGCACTCTCAGACACTCTCAGACACTCTCTGAAGATCTCTGAAACTCTCTGACACTATCTGACACTTTCTGAATCTCTCGGACACTCTCTGAATCTCTCTGAAACTCTCCGACACTCTGTGACACTCTCTGAAACTTTCTCGCACTCTCTGAAACTCTCTGAAGATCTCTGAAACTCTCTGAAAATCTCTGACACTCTCTGAAACTCTGTGAAACTCTCTGAAACACTCTGAAACTCTCTGACATTCTCTGAAACTCTCTGAAACTGTTTGTAACTCTCTGACACTCTCAGAAACTCTCAGAAGCTCTCTGACACTCTCTGAAGATCTCTGACACTTTCTGAAACTCTCTGACACTATCTGATTTTTTCTGTAACTCTCGGACACTCGCTGACACACTCTGCAACTCTATGACACTCTGTGACACTCTCTGACCCTCTCTGAATCTCTCTGAAAAGCTCTGACACTCTGTGACACTCTCTGAAACTTTCTGACACTCTCTGAAACTCTCTGTAGCTCTCTGAAACTTTCTGAAACTCTCTGAATCTCTCAGAAACACTCAGAAACGCTGTGAAAGTCTCTGACACTCTCTGACACTCTCTGAAACTCTCTGACACTATCTGAAACTCTCTGAAACTCTCTGACACTCTCTGACACTCTCTGACACTCTCTGAAACTCTCTGACAATCTCTGGCACTCTCAGACACTCTCAGACACTCTCTGAAGATCTCTGAAACTCTCTGACACTATCTGACACTTTCTGAATCTCTCGGACACTCTCTGAATCTCTCTGAAACTCTCCGACACTCTGTGACACTCTCTGAAACTTTCTGGCACTCTCTGACACTCTCTGAAGATCTCTGGCGCTCTCTGAAAATCTCTGACACTCTCTGAAACTCTGTGACACACTCTGAAAGACTCTGACACTCTCTTACACTCTCAGACACTCTCCGACACTATCTGACTCTTTCTGAAACTCTCGGACACTCTCTGACACACTCTGCAACTCTATGACACTCTGTGACACTCTCTGACACTCTCTGAATCTCTCTGAAAAGCTCTGACACTCTGTGACACTCTCAGAAACTCTCTGAAACTCCCTGACACTCTCTGACACTCTCTGAAACTCTGTGACACTTTCTGAAATTCTCTGACACTATCTGACACTTTCTGAATCTCTCGGACACTCTCTGAATCTCTCTGAAACTCTCCGACACTCTGTGACACTCTCGGAAACTTTCTGGCACTCTCTGACACTCTCTGAAGATCTCTGGCACTCTCTGAAAATCTCTGACACTCTCTGAAACTCTGTGACACTCTCTGAAAGACTCTGACACTCTCTGACACTCTCAGACACTCTCTGACACTCTCTGACACTTTCTGAAACTCGCTGACACTATCTGACTATTTCTGAAACTCTCGGACACTCTCTGACACACTCTGCAACTCTATGACACTCTGTGACACTCTCTGACACCCTCTGAATCTCTCTGAAAAGCTCTGACACTCTGTGACACTCTCAGAAACTCTCTGAAACTCCCTGACACTCTCTGACACTCTCTGAAACTTTCTGACAATCTCTGACACTCTCTGAACATCTCTGAAACTCTCTGAAAATCTCTGACACACTCTGACACTCTGTGACACTCTCAGATACTCTCTGACTCCCTCAGACACACTCCGACACACTCAGAATCTCTCAGAAACTCTCTGGAACTCTCTGACACTCTCAGAAAGTCTCTGAAAATCTCTGAAACTCTCTGAAACTCTCTGACACTCTCTGACGCTCTCTGACACTCTCTGAAACTCTGTGAAACTCTTTGACACTCTCTGACACTCACTGACTCTCTCTGAAACTCTCTGACACTCTCTGAAACTGTCTGACACTCTCTGACAATCTCTGACACTCTCTGTATCTCTCTGAATCACTCTGACACTCTGTGACACTCTCTGAAACTCTGACAATCTCTGAAACTTTCTGACACTCTCTGAAACTCGCTGAAGCTCTCTGAAACTCTCTGAAACTCTCTGACTCTCTCAGAAACACTCAGAAACTCTTTGACACTCTCTGACACTCACTGACTCTCTCTGAAACTCTCTGACACTCTCTGAAACTGTCTGACACTCTCTGACAATCTCTGACACTCTCTGTATCTCTCTGAATCACTCTGACACTCTGTGACTCTCTCTGAAACTCTCTGACACTCTCTGAAACTGTCTGACACTCTCTGACAATCTCTGACACTCTCTGTATCTCTCTGAATCACTCTGACACTCTGTGACACTCTCTGAAAATCTCTGACAATCTCTGAAACTTTCTGACACTCTCTGAAACTCGCTGAAGCTCTCTGAAACTCTCTGAAACTCTCTGACTCTCTCAGAAACACTCAGAAACTCCCTGAAACTCTCTGAGACTCTCTGGCACTCTCTGAGACTCTCTGAAACTCTCTGACACTCTCTGAAACTCTCTGAAACTCTCTGACACTCTCTGAAACACTCTGAAACTCTCTGACACTCTTTGATACTCTCTGAAACTCTCTGACAATCTCTGGCACTCTCAGACACTCTCAGACACTCTCTGAAGATCTCTGAAACTCTCTGACACTATCTGACACTTTCTGAATCTCTCGGACACTCTCTGAATCTCTCTGAAACTCTCCGACACTCTGTGACACTCTCTGAAACTTTCTCGCACTCTCTGAAACTCTCTGAAGATCTCTGAAGCTCTCTGAAAATCTCTGACACTCTCTGAAACTCTGTGAAACTCTCTGAAACACTCTGAAACTCTCTGACATTCTCTGAAACTCTCTGAAACTGTTTGTAACTCTCTGACACTCTCAGAAACTCTCAGAAGCTCTCTGAAACTCTCTGACAATCTCTGACACTCTCTGAAACTCTCAGACACTCTCTGAAACTGTCTGAAACTCTCTGACACTCTCTGACGCTCTCTGAAAGTCTCTGACACTCTCTGACACTCTCTGAAACTCTCTGACAGTCTCTGACACTCTCAGACACTCTCTGACACTCTGTGACACTCTCTGAAACTTTCTCGCACTCTCTGAAACTCTCTGAAGATCTCTGAAAGTCTCTGAAAATCTCTGACACTCTCTGAAACTCTGTGAAACTCTCTGAAACACTCTGAAACTCTCTGACATTCTCTGAAACTCTCTGAAACTGTTTGTAACTCTCTGACACTCTCAGAAACTCTCAGAAGCTCTCTGAAACTCTCTGACAATCTCTGACACTCTCTGAAACTCTCAGACACTCTCTGAAACTCTCTGACACTATCTGAGACTCTCTGAAACTCTCTGACACTCTCTGACACTCTCTGAAACTGTCTGACACTCTCTGACGCTCTCTGAAAGTCTCTGACACTCTCTGACACTCTCTGAAACTCTCTGACAGTCTCTGAAACGTTCTGACACTCTCTGAAACTCGCAAAAGCTCTCTGAAACTCTCTGAAACTCTCTGACTCTCTCAGAAACACTCAGAAACTCCCTGAAACTCTCTGAGACTCTCTGGCACTCTCTGAGACTCTCTGAAACTCTCTGACACTCTCTGAAACTCTGAAACTCTCTGACACTCTCTGACACTCTCTGAAACTCTCTGACAATCTCTGGCACTCTCAGACACTCTCAGACACTCTCTGAAGATCTCTGAAACTCTCTGACACTATCTGACACTTTCTGAATCTCTCGGACACTCTCTGAATCTCTCTGAAACTCTCCGACACTCTGTGACACTCTCTGAAACTTTCTCGCACTCTCTGAAACTCTCTGAAGATCTCTGAAACTCTCTGAAAATCTCTGACACTCTCTGAAACTCTGTGAAACTCTCTGAAACACTCTGAAACTCTCTGACATTCTCTGAAACTCTCTGAAACTGTTTGTAACTCTCTGACACTCTCAGAAACTCTCAGAAGCTCTCTGACACTCTCTGAAGATCTCTGACACTTTCTGAAACTCTCTGACACTATCTGATTTTTTCTGTAACTCTCGGACACTCGCTGACACACTCTGCAACTCTATGACACTCTGTGACACTCTCTGACCCTCTCTGAATCTCTCTGAAAAGCTCTGACACTCTGTGACACTCTCTGAAACTCTCTGAAACTCACTGACACTCTCTGAGTCTCTCTGAAACTTTCTGACACTCTCTGACACTCTCTGAACATCTCTGAAACTCTCTGAAAATCTCTGACACTCTCTGACACTCTGTGACACTCTCAGATACTCTCTGACTCTCTCAGACACACTCCGACACACTCAGAAACTCTCAGAAACTCTCTGGAACTCTCTGACACTCTCAGGAAGGCTCTGAAACACTCTGACACTCTCTGAAACTCTCTGACACTCTCTGACGCTCTCTGACACTCTCTGAAACTCTGTGACACTCTTTGACACTCTCTGACACTCACTGACTCTCTCTGAAACTCTCTGACACTCTCTGAAACTCTCTGAAACTGTCTGACACTCTCTGACAATCTCTGACACTCTCTGAATCTCTCTGAATCACTCTGACACTCTGTGACACTCTCTGAAACTCTCTGACACTCTCTGAAACTTTCTGACACTCTCTGAAACTCTCTGTAGCTCTCTGAAACTTTCTGAAACTCTCTGAATCTCTCAGAAACACTCAGAAACGCTGTGAAAGTTTCTGACACTCTCTGACACTCTCTGAAACTCTCTGACACTATCTGAAACTCTCTGAAACTCTCTGACACTCTCTGACACTCTCTGACACTCTCTGAAACTCTCTGACAATCTCTGGCACTCTCAGACACTCTCAGACACTCTCTGAAGATCTCTGAAACTCTCTGACACTATCTGACACTTTCTGAATCTCTCGGACACTCTCTGAATCTCTCTGAAACTCTCCGACACTCTGTGACACTCTCTGAAACTTTCTGGCACTCTCTGACACTCTCTGAAGATCTCTGGCGCTCTCTGAAAATCTCTGACACTCTCTGAAACTCTGTGACACACTCTGAAAGACTCTGACACTCTCTTACACTCTCAGACACTCTCCGACACTATCTGACTCTTTCTGAAACTCTCGGACACTCTCTGACACACTCTGCAACTCTATGACACTCTGTGACACTCTCTGACACTCTCTGAATCTCTCTGAAAAGCTCTGACACTCTGTGACACTCTCAGAAACTCTCTGAAACTCCCTGACACTCTCTGACACTCTCTGAAACTCTGTGACACTTTCTGAAATTCTCTGACACTATCTGACACTTTCTGAATCTCTCGGACACTCTCTGAATCTCTCTGAAACTCTCCGACACTCTGTGACACTCTCGGAAACTTGCTGGCACTCTCTGACACTCTCTGAAGATCTCTGGCACTCTCTGAAAATCTCTGACACTCTCTGAAACTCTGTGACACTCTCTGAAAGACTCTGACACTCTCTGACACTCTCAGACACTCTCTGACACTCTCTGACACTTTCTGAAACTCGCTGACACTATCTGACTATTTCTGAAACTCTCGGACACTCTCTGACACACTCTGCAACTCTATGACACTCTGTGACACTCTCTGACACTCTCTGAATCTCTCTGAAAAGCTCTGACACTCTGTGACACTCTCAGAAACTCTCTGAAACTCCCTGACACTCTCTGACACTCTCTGAAACTTTCTGACAATCTCTGACACTCTCTGAACATCTCTGAAACTCTCTGAAAATCTCTGACACACTCTGACACTCTGTGACACTCTCAGATACTCTCTGACTCCCTCAGACACACTCCGACACACTCAGAATCTCTCAGAAACTCTCTGGAACTCTCTGACACTCTCAGAAAGTCTCTGAAAATCTCTGAAACTCTCTGAAACTCTCTGACACTCTCTGACGCTCTCTGACACTCTCTGAAACTCTGTGAAACTCTTTGACACTCTCTGACACTCACTGACTCTCTCTGAAACTCTCTGACACTCTCTGAAACTGTCTGACACTCTCTGACAATCTCTGACACTCTCTGTATCTCTCTGAATCACTCTGACACTCTGTGACACTCTCTGAAACTCTGACAATCTCTGAAACTTTCTGACACTCTCTGAAACTCGCTGAAGCTCTCTGAAACTCTCTGAAACTCTCTGACTCTCTCAGAAACACTCAGAAACTCTTTGACACTCTCTGACACTCACTGACTCTCTCTGAAACTCTCTGACACTCTCTGAAACTGTCTGACACTCTCTGACAATCTCTGACACTCTCTGTATCTCTCTGAATCACTCTGACACTCTGTGACTCTCTCTGAAACTCTCTGACACTCTCTGAAACTGTCTGACACTCTCTGACAATCTCTGACACTCTCTGTATCTCTCTGAATCACTCTGACACTCTGTGACACTCTCTGAAAATCTCTGACAATCTCTGAAACTTTCTGACACTCTCTGAAACTCGCTGAAGCTCTCTGAAACTCTCTGAAACTCTCTGACTCTGTCAGAAACACTCAGAAACTCCCTGAAACTCTCTGAGACTCTCTGGCACTCTCTGAGACTCTCTGAAACTCTCTGACACTCTCTGAAACTCTCTGAAACTCTCTGACACTCTCTGAAACACTCTGAAACTCTCTGACACTCTTTGATACTCTCTGAAACTCTCTGACAATCTCTGGCACTCTCAGACACTCTCAGACACTCTCTGAAGATCTCTGAAACTCTCTGACACTATCTGACACTTTCTGAATCTCTCGGACACTCTCTGAATCTCTCTGAAACTCTCCGACACTCTGTGACACTCTCTGAAACTTTCTCGCACTCTCTGAAACTCTCTGAAGATCTCTGAAGCTCTCTGAAAATCTCTGACACTCTCTGAAACTCTGTGAAACTCTCTGAAACACTCTGAAACTCTCTGACATTCTCTGAAACTCTCTGAAACTGTTTGTAACTCTCTGACACTCTCAGAAACTCTCAGAAGCTCTCTGAAACTCTCTGACAATCTCTGACACTCTCTGAAACTCTCAGACACTCTCTGAAACTGTCTGAAACTCTCTGACACTCTCTGACGCTCTCTGAAAGTCTCTGACACTCTCTGACACTCTCTGAAACTCTCTGACAGTCTCTGACACTCTCAGACTCTCTCTGACACTCTGTGACACTCTCTGAAACTTTCTCGCACTCTCTGAAACTCTCTGAAGATCTCTGAAAGTCTCTGAAAATCTCTGACACTCTCTGAAACTCTGTGAAACTCTCTGAAACACTCTGAAACTCTCTGACATTCTCTGAAACTCTCTGAAACTGTTTGTAACTCTCTGACACTCTCAGAAACTCTCAGAAGCTCTCTGAAACTCTCTGACAATCTCTGACACTCTCTGAAACTCTCAGACACTCTCTGAAACTCTCTGACACTATCTGAGACTCTCTGAAACTCTCTGACACTCTCTGACACTCTCTGAAACTGTCTGACACTCTCTGACGCTCTCTGAAAGTCTCTGACACTCTCTGACACTCTCTGAAACTCTCTGACAGTCTCTGACACTCTCAGACACTCTCTGACACTCTGTGACACTTTCTGAAACTCTCTGACACTATCTGACTTTTTCTGAATCTCTCGGACACTCTCTGAATCTCTCTGAAACTCTCCGACACTCTGTGACACTCTCTGAAACTTTCTGGCACTCTCTGACACTCTCTGAAGATCTCTGACACTTTCTGAAACTCTCTGACACTATCTGATTTTTTCTGTAACTCTCGGACACTCTCTGACACACTCTGCAACTCTATGACACTTTGTGACACTCTCTGACCCTCTCTGAATCTCTCTGAAAAGCTCTGACACTCTGTGACACTCTCTGAAACTCTCTGAAACTCACTGACACTCTCTGAGTCTCTCTGAAACTTTCTGACACTCTCTGACACTCTCTGAACATCTCTGAAACTCTCTGAAAATCTCTGACACTCTCTGACACTCTGTGACACTCTCAGATACTCTCTGACTCTCTCAGACACACTCCGACACACTCAGAAACTCTCAGAAACTCTCTGGAACTCTCTGACACTCTCAGGAAGGCTCTGAAACACTCTGACACTCTCTGAAACTCTCTGACACTCTCTGACGCTCTCTGACACTCTCTGAAACTCTGTGACACTCTTTGACACTCTCTGACACTCACTGACTCTCTCTGAAACTCTCTGACACTCTCTGAAACTCTCTGAAACTGTCTGACACTCTCTGACAATCTCTGACACTCTCTGAATCTCTCTGAATCACTCTGACACTCTGTGACACTCTCTGAAACTCTCTGACACTCTCTGAAACTTTCTGACACTCTCTGAAACTCTCTGTAGCTCTCTGAAACTTTCTGAAACTCTCTGAATCTCTCAGAAACACTCAGAAACGCTGTGAAAGTCTCTGACACTCTCTGACACTCTCTGACACTCTCTGAAACTCTCTGACATTATCTGAAACTCTCTGAAACTCTCTGACACTCTCTGACACTCTCTGACACTCTCTGAAACTCTCTGACAATCTCTGGCACTCTCAGACACTCTCAGACACTCTCTGAAGATCTCTGAAACTCTCTGACACTATCTGACACTTTCTGAATCTCTCGGACACTCTCTGAATCTCTCTGAAACTCTCCGACACTCTGTGACACTCTCTGAAACTTTCTCGCACTCTCTGACACTCTCTGAAGATCTCTGAAACTCACTGACATTCTCAGACACTCTCTGACACTCACTGACTCTCTCTGAAACTCTCTGACACTCTCTGAAACTGTCTGACACTCTCTGACAATCTCTGACACTCTCTGTATCTCTCTGAATCACTCTGACACTCTGTGACACTCTCTGAAACTTTCTGACAATCTCTGAAACGTTCTGACACTCTCTGAAACTCGCAAAAGCTCTCTGAAACTCTCTGAAACTCTCTGACTCTCTCAGAAACACTCAGAAACTCCCTGAAACTCTCTGAGACTCTCTGGCACTCTCTGAGACTCTCTGAAACTCTCTGACACTCTCTGAAACTCTGAAACTCTCTGACACTCTCTGAAACTCTCTGACAATCTCTGGCACTCTCAGACACTCTCAGACACTCTCTGAAGATCTCTGAAACTCTCTGACACTATCTGACACTTTCTGAATCTCTCGGACACTCTCTGAATCTCTCTGAAACTCTCCGACACTCTGTGACACTCTCTGAAACTTTCTGGCACTCTCTGACACTCTCTGAAGATCTCTGGCGCTCTCTGAAAATCTCTGACACTCTCTGAAACTCTGTGACACACTCTGAAAGACTCTGACACTCTCTTACACTCTCAGACACTCTCCGACACTATCTGACTCTTTCTGAAACTCTCGGACACTCTCTGACACACTCTGCAACTCTATGACACTCTGTGACACTCTCTGACACTCTCTGAATCTCTCTGAAAAGCTCTGACACTCTGTGACACTCTCAGAAACTCTCTGAAACTCCCTGACACTCTCTGACACTCTCTGAAACTCTGTGACACTTTCTGAAATTCTCTGACACTATCTGACACTTTCTGAATCTCTCGGACACTCTCTGAATCTCTCTGAAACTCTCCGACACTCTGTGACACTCTCGGAAACTTGCTGGCACTCTCTGACACTCTCTGAAGATCTCTGGCACTCTCTGAAAATCTCTGACACTCTCTGAAACTCTGTGACACTCTCTGAAAGACTCTGACACTCTCTGACACTCTCAGACACTCTCTGACACTCTCTGACACTTTCTGAAACTCGCTGACACTATCTGACTATTTCTGAAACTCTCGGACACTCTCTGACACACTCTGCAACTCTATGACACTCTGTGACACTCTCTGACACTCTCTGAATCTCTCTGAAAAGCTCTGACACTCTGTGACACTCTCAGAAACTCTCTGAAACTCCCTGACACTCTCTGACACTCTCTGAAACTTTCTGACAATCTCTGACACTCTCTGAACATCTCTGAAACTCTCTGAAAATCTCTGACACACTCTGACACTCTGTGACACTCTCAGATACTCTCTGACTCCCTCAGACACACTCCGACACACTCAGAATCTCTCAGAAACTCTCTGGAACTCTCTGACACTCTCAGAAAGTCTCTGAAAATCTCTGAAACTCTCTGAAACTCTCTGACACTCTCTGACGCTCTCTGACACTCTCTGAAACTCTGTGAAACTCTTTGACACTCTCTGACACTCACTGACTCTCTCTGAAACTCTCTGACACTCTCTGAAACTGTCTGACACTCTCTGACAATCTCTGACACTCTCTGTATCTCTCTGAATCACTCTGACACTCTGTGACACTCTCTGAAACTCTGACAATCTCTGAAACTTTCTGACACTCTCTGAAACTCGCTGAAGCTCTCTGAAACTCTCTGAAACTCTCTGACTCTCTCAGAAACACTCAGAAACTCTTTGACACTCTCTGACACTCACTGACTCTCTCTGAAACTCTCTGACACTCTCTGAAACTGTCTGACACTCTCTGACAATCTCTGACACTCTCTGTATCTCTCTGAATCACTCTGACACTCTGTGACTCTCTCTGAAACTCTCTGACACTCTCTGAAACTGTCTGACACTCTCTGACAATCTCTGACACTCTCTGTATCTCTCTGAATCACTCTGACACTCTGTGACACTCTCTGAAAATCTCTGACAATCTCTGAAACTTTCTGACACTCTCTGAAACTCGCTGAAGCTCTCTGAAACTCTCTGAAACTCTCTGACTCTGTCAGAAACACTCAGAAACTCCCTGAAACTCTCTGAGACTCTCTGGCACTCTCTGAGACTCTCTGAAACTCTCTGACACTCTCTGAAACTCTCTGAAACTCTCTGACACTCTCTGAAACACTCTGAAACTCTCTGACACTCTTTGATACTCTCTGAAACTCTCTGACAATCTCTGGCACTCTCAGACACTCTCAGACACTCTCTGAAGATCTCTGAAACTCTCTGACACTATCTGACACTTTCTGAATCTCTCGGACACTCTCTGAATCTCTCTGAAACTCTCCGACACTCTGTGACACTCTCTGAAACTTTCTCGCACTCTCTGAAACTCTCTGAAGATCTCTGAAGCTCTCTGAAAATCTCTGACACTCTCTGAAACTCTGTGAAACTCTCTGAAACACTCTGAAACTCTCTGACATTCTCTGAAACTCTCTGAAACTGTTTGTAACTCTCTGACACTCTCAGAAACTCTCAGAAGCTCTCTGAAACTCTCTGACAATCTCTGACACTCTCTGAAACTCTCAGACACTCTCTGAAACTGTCTGAAACTCTCTGACACTCTCTGACGCTCTCTGAAAGTCTCTGACACTCTCTGACACTCTCTGAAACTCTCTGACAGTCTCTGACACTCTCAGACTCTCTCTGACACTCTGTGACACTCTCTGAAACTTTCTCGCACTCTCTGAAACTCTCTGAAGATCTCTGAAAGTCTCTGAAAATCTCTGACACTCTCTGAAACTCTGTGAAACTCTCTGAAACACTCTGAAACTCTCTGACATTCTCTGAAACTCTCTGAAACTGTTTGTAACTCTCTGACACTCTCAGAAACTCTCAGAAGCTCTCTGAAACTCTCTGACAATCTCTGACACTCTCTGAAACTCTCAGACACTCTCTGAAACTCTCTGACACTATCTGAGACTCTCTGAAACTCTCTGACACTCTCTGACACTCTCTGAAACTGTCTGACACTCTCTGACGCTCTCTGAAAGTCTCTGACACTCTCTGACACTCTCTGAAACTCTCTGACAGTCTCTGACACTCTCAGACACTCTCTGACACTCTGTGACACTTTCTGAAACTCTCTGACACTATCTGACTTTTTCTGAATCTCTCGGACACTCTCTGAATCTCTCTGAAACTCTCCGACACTCTGTGACACTCTCTGAAACTTTCTGGCACTCTCTGACACTCTCTGAAGATCTCTGACACTTTCTGAAACTCTCTGACACTATCTGATTTTTTCTGTAACTCTCGGACACTCTCTGACACACTCTGCAACTCTATGACACTTTGTGACACTCTCTGACCCTCTCTGAATCTCTCTGAAAAGCTCTGACACTCTGTGACACTCTCTGAAACTCTCTGAAACTCACTGACACTCTCTGAGTCTCTCTGAAACTTTCTGACACTCTCTGACACTCTCTGAACATCTCTGAAACTCTCTGAAAATCTCTGACACTCTCTGACACTCTGTGACACTCTCAGATACTCTCTGACTCTCTCAGACACACTCCGACACACTCAGAAACTCTCAGAAACTCTCTGGAACTCTCTGACACTCTCAGGAAGGCTCTGAAACACTCTGACACTCTCTGAAACTCTCTGACACTCTCTGACGCTCTCTGACACTCTCTGAAACTCTGTGACACTCTTTGACACTCTCTGACACTCACTGACTCTCTCTGAAACTCTCTGACACTCTCTGAAACTCTCTGAAACTGTCTGACACTCTCTGACAATCTCTGACACTCTCTGAATCTCTCTGAATCACTCTGACACTCTGTGACACTCTCTGAAACTCTCTGACACTCTCTGAAACTTTCTGACACTCTCTGAAACTCTCTGTAGCTCTCTGAAACTTTCTGAAACTCTCTGAATCTCTCAGAAACACTCAGAAACGCTGTGAAAGTCTCTGACACTCTCTGACACTCTCTGACACTCTCTGAAACTCTCTGACATTATCTGAAACTCTCTGAAACTCTCTGACACTCTCTGACACTCTCTGACACTCTCTGAAACTCTCTGACAATCTCTGGCACTCTCAGACACTCTCAGACACTCTCTGAAGATCTCTGAAACTCTCTGACACTATCTGACACTTTCTGAATCTCTCGGACACTCTCTGAATCTCTCTGAAACTCTCCGACACTCTGTGACACTCTCTGAAACTTTCTCGCACTCTCTGACACTCTCTGAAGATCTCTGAAACTCACTGACATTCTCAGACACTCTCTGACACTCACTGACTCTCTCTGAAACTCTCTGACACTCTCTGAAACTGTCTGACACTCTCTGACAATCTCTGACACTCTCTGTATCTCTCTGAATCACTCTGACACTCTGTGACACTCTCTGAAACTTTCTGACAATCTCTGAAACGTTCTGACACTCTCTGAAACTCGCAAAAGCTCTCTGAAACTCTCTGAAACTCTCTGACTCTCTCAGAAACACTCAGAAACTCCCTGAAACTCTCTGAGACTCTCTGGCACTCTCTGAGACTCTCTGAAACTCTCTGACACTCTCTGAAACTCTGAAACTCTCTGACACTCTCTGAAACTCTCTGACAATCTCTGGCACTCTCAGACACTCTCAGACACTCTCTGAAGATCTCTGAAACTCTCTGACACTATCTGACACTTTCTGAATCTCTCGGACACTCTCTGAATCTCTCTGAAACTCTCCGACACTCTGTGACACTCTCTGAAACTTTCTCGCACTCTCTGAAACTCTCTGAAGATCTCTGAAACTCTCTGAAAATCTCTGACACTCTCTGAAACTCTGTGAAACTCTCTGAAACACTCTGAAACTCTCTGACATTCTCTGAAACTCTCTGAAACTGTTTGTAACTCTCTGACACTCTCAGAAACTCTCAGAAGCTCTCTGAAACTCTCTGACAATCTCTGACACTCTCTGAAACTCTCAGACACTCTCTGAAACTCTCTGACACTATCTGAGACTCTCTGAAACTCTCTGACACTCTCTGACACTCTCTGAAACTGTCTGAAACTCTCTGACACTCTCTGACGCTCTCTGAAAGTCTCTGACACTCTCTGACACTCTCTGAAACTCTCTGACAGTCTCTGACACTCTCAGACACTCTCTGACACTCTGTGACACTTTCTGAAACTCTCTGACACTATCTGACTTTTTCTGAATCTCTCGGACACTCTCTGAATCTCTCTGAAACTCTCCGACACTCTGTGACAGTCTCTGAAACTTTCTGGCACTCTCTGACACTCTCTGAAGATCTCTGACACTTTCTGAAACTCTCTGACACTATCTGATTTTTTCTGTACCTCTCGGACACTCGCTGACACACTCTGCAACTCTATGACACTCTGTGACACTCTCTGACCCTCTCTGAATCTCTCTGAAAAGCTCTGACACTCTGTGACACTCTCTGAAACTCTCTGAAACTCACTGACACTCTCTGAGTCTCTCTGAAACTTTCTGACACTCTCTGACACTCTCTGAACATCTCTGAAACTCTCTGAAAATCTCTGACACTCTCTGACACTCTGTGACACTCTCAGATACTCTCTGACTCTCTCAGACACACTCCGACACACTCAGAAACTCTCAGAAACTCTCTGGAACTCTCTGACACTCTCAGGAAGGCTCTGAAACACTCTGACACTCTCTGAAACTCTCTGACACTCTCTGACGCTCTCTGACACTCTCTGAAACTCTGTGACACTCTTTGACACTCTCTGACACTCACTGACTCTCTCTGAAACTCTCTGACACTCTCTGAAACTCTCTGAAACTGTCTGACACTCTCTGACAATCTCTGACACTCTCTGAATCTCTCTGAATCACTCTGACACTCTGTGACACTCTCTGAAACACTCTGACACTCTCTGAAACTTTCTGACACTCTCTGAAACTCTCTGTAGCTCTCTGAAACTTTCTGAAACTCTCTGAATCTCTCAGAAACACTCAGAAACGCTGTGAAAGTCTCTGACACTCTCTGACACTCTCTGACACTCTCTGACACTCTCTGAAACTCTCTGACATTATCTGAAACTCTCTGAAACTCTCTGACACTCTCTGACACTCTCTGAAACTCTCTGACAATCTCTGGCACTCTCAGACACTCTCAGACACTCTCTGAAGATCTCTGAAACTCTCTGACACTATCTGACACTTTCTGAATCTCTCGGACACTCTCTGAATCTCTCTGAAACTCTCCGACAATCTGTGACACTCTCTGAAACTTTCTCGCACTCTCTGACACTCTCTGAAGATCTCTGAAACTCACTGACATTCTCAGACAGTCTCTGACACTCTCTGACACTTTCTGAAACTCTCTGACAGTATCTGACACTTTCTGAAACTCTCGGACACTCTATGACACACTCTGCAACTCTGTGACACTCTGTGACACTCTGTGACACTCTGTGACACTCTCTGAATCTCTCTGACACTCTGTGACACTCTGTAACTCTCTGAAACTCCCTGACACTCTCTGACACTCTCTGAAACTTTCTGACACTCTCTGACACTCTCTGAACATCTCTGAAACTCTCTGAAAATCTCTGACACACTCTGACACTCTGTGACACTCTCAGATACTCTCAGACTCCCGCAGACACACTCGACACACTCAGAAACTCTCAGAAACTCTCTGGCACTCTCTGACACTCTCAGAAACTCTCTGAAACTCTTTGACACTCTCTGAAACCCTCAGACACTCTCTGATACTCTCAGACACTCTCTGACACTCTCTGACACTCTCAGACACTCTCTGACACTTTCTGAAACTCTCTGACACTATCTGACACTTTCTGAATCTCTCGGACAATCTCTGAATCTCTCTGAAACTCTCCGACACTCTGTGACACTCTCTGAAACTTTCTGGCACTCTCTGACACTCTCTGAAGATCTCTGAAACTCTCTGTAAATCTCTGACACTCGATGACTCTCTCTGAATCTCGCAGACACTCTCTGATACTCTCTGACAATCACTGACACTATCTGACACTGTCTGACAATCTCTGAAACGCTCTGACACTCACTGACACTCTGTGGCACTCACTGACACTCTCTGAAGATCTCTGAAACTCTCTGAAAATCTCTGACACTCTCTGAAATTCTGTGACACTCTCTGAAACACTCTGACACTCTCTGACACTCTCCGGCACACTCAGAAACTGTCAGAAAGTCTCTGAAACACTCTGACACTCTCTGAAACCCTCTGACACTCTCTGACACTCTCTGAAACTCTTTGACACTCTTTGAAACTCTCAGACACTGTCTGACTCTCTCTGAAACTCTCTGAAAGTCTCTGACACTCCCTGACACTCCCTGACACTCTCTGAAGCTTTCTGAAACTCTCTGACACTCTGTGACACCCTCTGAAACTCTCTGAAACTCTCGGACACTCTCTGAAACTTTCTGACACTCTCTGAAACTCTCTGAAACTCTTTGTAACTCTCTGACACTCTCAGAAACTCTCAGAAGCTCTCTGAAACTCTCTGACACTCTCAGAAACTCTCTGCCACTCTCTGACACTATCTGACACTCTCTGAAACTCTCTGAGGCTCTCTGACACTCTCTGACACTCTCTGAAACTCTCTGACACTCTCTGAAATTCTCTGACACTCTCTGACACTCTCAGACACTCTCTGAAACTCTGTGACACTTTCTGAAATTCTCTGACACTATCTGACATTTTCTGAATCTCTCGGACACTCTCTGAATCTCTCTGAAACTCTCCGACACTCTGTGACACTCTCTGAAACTTTCTGGCACTCTCTGACACTCTCTGAAGATCTCTGGCACTCTCTGAAAATCTCTGACACTCTATGAAACTCTGTGACACTCTCTGAAAGACTCTGACACTCTCTGACACTCTCAGACACTCTCTGACACTCTCTGACACTTTCTGAAACTCTCTGACACTATCTGACTATTTCTGAAACTCTCGGACACTCTCTGACACTCTCTGAAACTCTCTGACATTATCTGAAACTCTCTGAAACTCTCTGACACTCTCTGACACTCTCTGACACTCTCTGAAACTCTCTGACAATCTCTGGCACTCTCAGACACTCTCAGACACTCTCTGAAGATCTCTGAAACTCTCTGACACTATCTGACACTTTCTGAATCTCTCGGACACTCTCTGAATCTCTCTGAAACTCTCCGACAATCTGTGACACTCTCTGAAACTTTCTCGCACTCTCTGACACTCTCTGAAGATCTCTGAAACTCACTGACATTCTCAGACAGTCTCTGACACTCTCTGACACTTTCTGAAACTCTCTGACAGTATCTGACACTTTCTGAAACTCTCGGACACTCTATGACACACTCTGCAACTCTGTGACACTCTGTGACACTCTGTGACACTCTGTGACACTCTCTGAATCTCTCTGACACTCTGTGACACTCTGTAACTCTCTGAAACTCCCTGACACTCTCTGACACTCTCTGAAACTTTCTGACACTCTCTGACACTCTCTGAACATCTCTGAAACTCTCTGAAAATCTCTGACACACTCTGACACTCTGTGACACTCTCAGATACTCTCTGACTCCCGCAGACACACTCGACACACTCAGAAACTCTCAGAAACTCTCTGGCACTCTCTGACACTCTCAGAAACTCTCTGAAACTCTTTGACACTCTCTGAAACCCTCAGACACTCTCTGATACTCTCAGACACTCTCTGACACTCTCTGACACTCTCAGACACTCTCTGACACTTTCTGAAACTCTCTGACACTATCTGACACTTTCTGAATCTCTCGGACAATCTCTGAATCTCTCTGAAACTCTCCGACACTCTGTGACACTCTCTGAAACTTTCTGGCACTCTCTGACACTCTCTGAAGATCTCTGAAACTCTCTGTAAATCTCTGACACTCGATGACTCTCTCTGAATCTCGCAGACACTCTCTGATACTCTCTGACAATCACTGACACTATCTGACACTGTCTGACAATCTCTGAAACGCTCTGACACTCACTGACACTCTGTGGCACTCACTGACACTCTCTGAAGATCTCTGAAACTCTCTGAAAATCTCTGACACTCTCTGAAATTCTGTGACACTCTCTGAAACACTCTGACACTCTCTGACACTCTCCGGCACACTCAGAAACTGTCAGAAAGTCTCTGAAACACTCTGACACTCTCTGAAACCCTCTGACACTCTCTGACACTCTCTGAAACTCTTTGACACTCTTTGAAACTCTCAGACACTGTCTGACTCTCTCTGAAACTCTCTGAAAGTCTCTGACACTCCCTGACACTCCCTGACACTCTCTGAAGCTTTCTGAAACTCTCTGACACTCTGTGACACCCTCTGAAACTCTCTGAAACTCTCGGACACTCTCTGAAACTTTCTGACACTCTCTGAAACTCTCTGAAACTCTTTGTAACTCTCTGACACTCTCAGAAACTCTCAGAAGCTCTCTGAAACTCTCTGACACTCTCAGAAACTCTCTGCCACTCTCTGACACTATCTGACACTCTCTGAAACTCTCTGAGGCTCTCTGACACTCTCTGACACTCTCTGAAACTCTCTGACACTCTCTGAAATTCTCTGACACTCTCTGACACTCTCAGACACTCTCTGAAACTCTGTGACACTTTCTGAAATTCTCTGACACTATCTGACATTTTCTGAATCTCTCGGACACTCTCTGAATCTCTCTGAAACTCTCCGACACTCTGTGACACTCTCTGAAACTTTCTGGCACTCTCTGACACTCTCTGAAGATCTCTGGCACTCTCTGAAAATCTCTGACACTCTATGAAACTCTGTGACACTCTCTGAAAGACTCTGACACTCTCTGACACTCTCAGACACTCTCTGACACTCTCTGACACTTTCTGAAACTCTCTGACACTATCTGACTATTTCTGAAACTCTCGGACACTCTCTGACACACTCTGCAACTCTATGACACTCTGTGACACTCTCTGACACTCTCTGAATCTCTCTGAAAAGCTCTGACACTCTGTGACACTCTCAGAAACTCTCTGAAACTCCCTGACACTCTCTGACACTCTCTGAAACTCTGTGACACTTTCTGAAATTCTCTGACACTATCTGACACTTTCTGAATCTCTCGGACACTCTCTGAATCTCTCTGAAACTCTCCGACACTCTGTGACACTCTCGGAAACTTTCTGGCACTCTCTGACACTCTCTGAAGATCTCTGGCACTCTCTGAAAATCTCTGACACTCTCTGAAACTCTGTGACACTCTCTGAAAGACTCTGACACTCTCTGACACTCTCAGACACTCTCTGACACTCTCTGACACTTTCTGAAACTCTCTGACACTATCTGACTATTTCTGAAACTCTCGGACACTCTCTGACACACTCTGCAACTCTATGACACTCTGTGACACTCTCTGACACTCTCTGAATCTCTCTGAAAAGCTCTGACACTCTGTGACACTCTCAGAAACTCTCTGAAACTCCCTGACACTCTCTGACACTCTCTGAACATCTCTGAAACTCTCTGAAAATCTCTGACACACTCTAACACTCTGTGACACTCTCTGATACTCTCTGACTCTCTCAGACACACTCCGACACACTCAGAATCTCTCAGAAACTCTCTGGAACTCTCTGACACTCTCAGAAAGTCTCTGAAAATCTCTGAAACTCTGTGAAACTCTTTGACACTCTCTGACACTCACTGACTCTCTCTGAAACTCTCTGACACTCTCTGAAACTGTCTGACACTCTCTGACAATCTCTGACACTCTCTGTATCTCTCTGAATCACTCTGACACTCTGTGACACTCTCTGAAACTTTCTGACAATCTCTGAAACGTTCTGACACTCTCTGAAACTCGCAAAAGCTCTCTGAAACTCTCTGAAACTCTCTGACTCTCTCAGAAACACTCAGAAACTCCCTGAAACTCTCTGAGACTCTCTGGCACTCTCTGAGACTCTCTGAAACTCTCTGACACTCTCTGAAACTCTGAAACTCTCTGACACTCTCTGACACTCTCTGAAACTCTCTGACAATCTCTGGCACTCTCAGACACTCTCAGACACTCTCTGAAGATCTCTGAAACTCTCTGACACTATCTGACACTTTCTGAATCTCTCGGACACTCTCTGAATCTCTCTGAAACTCTCCGACACTCTGTGACACTCTCTGAAACTTTCTCGCACTCTCTGAAACTCTCTGAAGATCTCTGAAACTCTCTGAAAATCTCTGACACTCTCTGAAACTCTGTGAAACTCTCTGAAACACTCTGAAACTCTCTGACATTCTCTGAAACTCTCTGAAACTGTTTGTAACTCTCTGACACTCTCAGAAACTCTCAGAAGCTCTCTGAAACTCTCTGACAATCTCTGACACTCTCTGAAACTCTCAGACACTCTCTGAAACTCTCTGACACTATCTGAGACTCTCTGAAACTCTCTGACACTCTCTGACACTCTCTGAAACTGTCTGAAACTCTCTGACACTCTCTGACGCTCTCTGAAAGTCTCTGACACTCTCTGACACTCTCTGAAACTCTCTGACAGTCTCTGACACTCTCAGACACTCTCTGACACTCTGTGACACTTTCTGAAACTCTCTGACACTATCTGACTTTTTCTGAATCTCTCGGACACTCTCTGAATCTCTCTGAAACTCTCCGACACTCTGTGACACTCTCTGAAACTTTCTGGCACTCTCTGAAGATCTCTGACACTTTCTGAAACTCTCTGACACTATCTGATTTTTTCTGTAACTCTCGGACACTCGCTGACACACTCTGCAACTCTATGACACTCTGTGACACTCTCTGACCCTCTCTGAATCTCTCTGAAAAGCTCTGACACTCTGTGACACTCTCTGAAACTCTCTGAAACTCACTGACACTCTCTGAGTCTCTCTGAAACTTTCTGACACTCTCTGACACTCTCTGAACATCTCTGAAACTCTCTGAAAATCTCTGACACTCTCTGACACTCTGTGACACTCTCAGATACTCTCTGACTCTCTCAGACACACTCCGACACACTCAGAAACTCTCAGAAACTCTCTGGAACTCTCTGACACTCTCAGGAAGGCTCTGAAACACTCTGACACTCTCTGAAACTCTCTGACACTCTCTGACGCTCTCTGACACTCTCTGAAACTCTGTGACACTCTTTGACACTCTCTGACACTCACTGACTCTCTCTGAAACTCTCTGACACTCTCTGAAACTCTCTGAAACT
The DNA here is from genome assembly GCF_036365525.1 of Heterodontus francisci. Lineage (NCBI taxonomy): Eukaryota > Metazoa > Chordata > Chondrichthyes > Heterodontiformes > Heterodontidae > Heterodontus > Heterodontus francisci. The sequence continues at coordinate 36,562,841 of NC_090412.1, read as the reverse complement.
GTCTGACACTCTCTGACAATCTCTGACACTCTCTGAATCTCTCTGAATCACTCTGACACTCTGTGACACTCTCTGACAATCTCTGACACTCTCTGAAACTTTCTGACACTCTCTGAAACTCTCTGTAGCTCTCTGAAACTTTCTGAAACTCTCTGAATCTCTCAGAAACACTCAGAAACGCTGTGAAAGTCTCTGACACTCTCTGACACTCTCTGAAACTCTCTGACACTATCTGAAACTCTCTGAAACTCTCTGACACTCTCTGACACTCTCTGACACTCTCTGAAACTCTCTGACAATCTCTGGCACTCTCAGACACTCTCAGACACTCTCTGAAGATCTCTGAAACTCTCTGACACTATCTGACACTTTCTGAATCTCTCGGACACTCTCTGAATCTCTCTGAAACTCTCCGACACTCTGTGACACTCTCTGAAACTTTCTGGCACTCTCTGACACTCTCTGAAGATCTCTGGCGCTCTCTGAAAATCTCTGACACTCTCTGAAACTCTGTGACACACTCTGAAAGACTCTGACACTCTCTTACACTCTCAGACACTCTCCGACACTATCTGACTCTTTCTGAAACTCTCGGACACTCTCTGACACACTCTGCAACTCTATGACACTCTGTGACACTCTCTGACACTCTCTGAATCTCTCTGAAAAGCTCTGACACTCTGTGACACTCTCAGTAACTCTCTGAAACTCCCTGACACTCTCTGACACTCTCTGAAACTCTGTGACACTTTCTGAAATTCTCTGACACTATCTGACACTTTCTGAATCTCTCGGACACTCTCTGAATGTCTCTGAAACTCTCCGACACTCTGTGACACTCTCTGAAACTTTCTGGCACTCTCTGACACTCTCTGAAGATCTCTGGCACTCTCTGAAAATCTCTGACACTCTCTGAAACTCTGTGACACTCTCTGAAAGACTCTGACACTCTCTGACACTCTCAGACACTCTCTGACACTCTCTGACACTTTCTGAAACTCGCTGACACTATCTGACTATTTCTGAAACTCTCGGACACTCTCTGACACACTCTGCAACTCTATGACACTCTGTGACACTCTCTGACACTCTCTGAATCTCTCTGAAAAGCTCTGACACTCTGTGACACTCTCAGAAACTCTCTGAAACTCCCTGACACTCTCTGACACTCTCTGAAACTTTCTGACAATCTCTGACACTCTCTGAACATCTCTGAAACTCTCTGAAAATCTCTGACACACTCTGACACTCTGTGACACTCTCAGATACTCTCTGACTCTCTCAGACACACTCCGACACACTCAGAATCTCTCAGAAACTCTCTGGAACTCTCTGACACTCTCAGAAAGTCTCTGAAAATCTCTGAAACTCTCTGAAACTCTCTGACCCTCTCTGACGCTCTCTGACACTCTCTGAAACTCTGTGAAACTCTTTGACACTCTCTGACACTCACTGACTCTCTCTGAAACTCTCTGACACTCTCTGAAACTGTCTGACACTCTCTGACAATCTCTGACACTCTCTGTATCTCTCTGAATCACTCTGACACTCTGTGACACTCTCTGAAACTCTGACAATCTCTGAAACTTTCTGACACTCTCTGAAACTCGCTGAAGCTCTCTGAAACTCTCTGAAACTCTCTGACTCTCTCAGAAACACTCAGAAACTCTTTGACACTCTCTGACACTCACTGACTCTCTCTGAAACTCTCTGACACTCTCTGAAACTGTCTGACACTCTCTGACAATCTCTGACACTCTCTGTATCTCTCTGAATCACTCTGACACTCTGTGACTCTCTCTGAAACTCTCTGACACTCTCTGAAACTGTCTGACACTCTCTGACAATCTCTGACACTCTCTGTATCTCTCTGAATCACTCTGACACTCTGTGACACTCTCTGAAAATCTCTGACAATCTCTGAAACTTTCTGACACTCTCTGAAACTCGCTGAAGCTCTCTGAAACTCTCTGAAACTCTCTGACTCTCTCAGAAACACTCAGAAACTCCCTGAAACTCTCTGAGACTCTTTGGCACTCTCTGAGACTCTCTGAAACTCTCTGACACTCTCTGAAACTCTCTGACACTCTCTGACACTCTCTGAAACTCTCTGACAATCTCTGGCACTCTCAGACACTCTCAGACACTCTCTGAAGATCTCTGAAACTCTCTGACACTATCTGACACTTTCTGAATCTCTCGGACACTCTCTGAATCTCTCTGAAACTCTCCGACACTCTGTGACACTCTCTGAAACTTTCTCGCACTCTCTGAAACTCTCTGAAGATCTCTGAAACTCTCTGAAAATCTCTGACACTCTCTGAAACTCTGTGAAACTCTCTGAAACACTCTGAAACTCTCTGACATTCTCTGAAACTCTCTGAAACTGTTTGTAACTCTCTGACACTCTCAGAAACTCTCAGAAGCTCTCTGAAACTCTCTGACAATCTCTGACACTCTCTGAAACTCTCAGACACTCTCTGACACTCTCTGACACTATCTGAGACTCTCTGAAACTCTCTGACACTCTCTGACACTCTCTGAAACTGTCTGAAACTCTCTGACACTCTCTGACGCTCTCTGAAAGTCTCTGACACTCTCTGACACTCTCTGAAACTCTCTGACAGTCTCTGACACTCTCAGACACTCTCTGACACTCTGTGACACTTTCTGAAACTCTCTGACACTATCTGACTTTTTCTGAATCTCTCGGACACTCTCTGAATCTCTCTGAAACTCTCAGACACTCTGTGACACTCTCTGAAACTTTCTGGCACTCTCTGACACTCTCTGAAGATCTCTGACACTTTCTGAAACTCTCTGACACTATCTGATTTTTTTCTGAATCTCTCGGACACTCTCTGACACACTCTGCAACTCTATGACACTCTGTGACACTCTCTGACGCTCTCTGAATCTCTCTGAAAAGCTCTGACACTCTGTGACACTCTCTGAAACTCTCTGAAACTCACTGACACTCTCGGAGTCTCTCTGAAACTTTCTGACACTCTCTGACACTCTCTGAACATCTCTGAAACTCTCTGAAAATCTCTGACACTCTCTGACACTCTGTGACACTCTCAGATACTCTCTGACTCTCTCAGACACACTCCGACACACTCAGAAACTCTCAGAAACTCTCTGGAACTCTCTGACACTCTCAGGAAGGCTCTGAAACACTCTGACACTCTCTGAAACTCTCTGACACTCTCTGACGCTCTCTGACACTCTCTGAAACTCTGTGACACTCTTTGACACTCTCTGACACTCACTGACTCTCTCTGACACTCTCTGAAACTCTCTGAAACTGTCTGACACTCTCTGACAATCTCTGACACTCTCTGAATCTCTCTGAATCACTCTGACACTCTGTGACACTCTCTGAAACTCTCTGACACTCTCTGAAACTTTCTGACACTCTCTGAAACTCTCTGTAGCTCTCTGAAACTTTCTGAAACTCTCTGAATCTCTCAGAAACACTCAGAAACGCTGTGAAAGTCTCTGACACTCTCTGACACTCTCTGAAACTCTCTGACACTATCTGAAACTCTCTGACACTCACTGACACTCTGTGGCACTCACTGACACTCTCTGAAGATCTCTGAAACTCTCTGAAAATCTCTGACACTCTCTGAAACTCTGTGACACTCTCTGTAACACTCTGACACTCTCTGAAATTCTCTGAAACTCTCTGACACTCTCTGACACCCTCTGAAACTCTCTGACACTCTCTGACACTCTCAGACACTCTCTGACACTCTGTGACACTTTCTGAAACTCTCTGACACTATCTGACACTTTCTGAATCTCTCGGACACTCTCTGAATCTCTCTGAAACACTCCGACACTCTGTGACACTCTCTGAAACGTTCTGGCACTCTCTGACACTCTCTGAATATCACTGGCACTCTCTGACACTCTCAGACACTCTCTGCCACTCTCTGACACTTTCTGAAACTGTCTGACACTATCTGACTCTTTCTGAAACTCTCGGACACTCTCTGACACACTCTGCAACTCTATGACACTCTGTGACACTCTCTGACACTCTCTGAAACTCTCTGAAACTCCCTGACACTCTCAGAACATCTCTGAAATTCTCTGAAAATCTCTGACACTCTCTGAAACTCTGTGACACTCTCTGTAACACTCTGACACTCTCTGAAATTCTCTGAAACTCTCTGACACTCTCTGACACCCTCTGAAACTCTCTGACACTCTCTGACACTCTCAGACACTCTCTGACACTCTGTGACACTTTCTGAAACTCTCTGACACTATCTGACACTTTCTGAATCTCTCGGACACTCTCTGAATCTCTCTGAAACACTCCGACACTCTGTGACACTCTCTGAAACGTTCTGGCACTCTCTGACACTCTCTGAATATCACTGGCACTCTCTGACACTCTCAGACACTCTCTGCCACTCTCTGACACTTTCTGAAACTGTCTGACACTATCTGACTCTTTCTGAAACTCTCGGACACTCTCTGACACACTCTGCAACTCTATGACACTCTGTGACACTCTCTGACACTCTCTGAAACTCTCTGTAACTCCCTGACACTCTCTGACTCTCTCTGAAACTTTCTGACACTCTCTGACACTCTCAGAACATCTCTGAAATTCTCTGAAAATCTCTGACACTCTCTGACCCTCTGTGACACTCTCAGATACTCTCTGACTCTCTCAGACACACTCCAACACACTCAGAAACTCTCAGAAACTCTCTGGAACTCTCTGACACTCTCAGAAAGTCTCTGAATCTCTCTGACACTCTCTGAAACTCTCTGACATTCTCTGACGCTCCCTGACACTCTGTGACACTCTGTGAAACTCTCTGAAACTGTCTGACACTCTCTGACAATCTCTGACACTCTCTGAATCTCTCTGAATCACTCTGACACTCTGTGACACACTCTGAAACTCTTTGACACACTCTGAAACTTTCTGACACTCTCTGAAACTCTCTGAAGCTCTCTGAAACTCTCTGACACTGTCTGAAACTCTCTGACAATCTCTGACACTCTCAGACACTCTCTGACACTCTGACACTTTCTGAAACTCTCTGACACTATATGACACTTTCTGAATCTCTCGGACACGATCTGAATCTCTCTGAAACTCTCCGACACTCTGTGACACTCTCTGAAACTTTCTCGCACTCTCTGACACTCTCTGAAGATCTCTGAAACTCTCTGAAAATCTCTGACACTCTCTGAAACTCTGTGAAACTCTCTGATACACTCTGACACTCTCTGACATTCTCAGACACTCTCTGACACTCTCTGACACTTTCTGAAACTCTCTGATGGTATCTAACACTTTCCGAAACTCTCGGACACTCTCTGACACACTCTGCAACTCTGTGTCACTCTGTGACACTCTCTGACACTCTCTGAATCTCTCTGAAACTCTCTGACACTCTGTGACACTCTGTAACTCTCTGAAACTCCCTGACACTCTCTGACACTCTCTGAAATTTTCTGACACTCTCTGACACTCTCTGAACATCTCTGAAACTCTCTGAAAATCTCTGACACTCTCTGACACTCTGTGACACTCTCAGATACTCTCTGACTTCCGCAGACACACTTCGACACACTCAGAAACTCTCAGAAACTCTCTGGCACTCTCTGACACTCTCAGAAACTCTCTGAAACTCTTTGCCACTCTCTGAAACTCTCTGACACTCTCTGACACTCTCTGAAACTCTTTGACACTCTTTGACACTCTGTGACAATGTCTGCCTCTCTCTGAAACTCTCTGACACTCTCTGACACTCCCTGACACTGTCTGAAGCTCTCTGACACTCTCTGACACTCTCTGAAACTCTCTGAAACTCTCTGACCCTCTCAGACACTCTCTGAAACTCTCTGACAATCTCTGACACTCTCAGACACTCTCTGACACTCTCTGAAACATTCTGAAACTCTCTGACGCTATCTGAAACTTTCTGAATCTCTCGGACACTCTCTGAATCTCTCTGAAACTCTCCGACACTCTGTGACACTCTCTGAAACTTTCTGGCACTCTCTGACACTCTCTGAATCTCTCTGAATCACTCTGACACTCTGTGACACACTCTGAAACTCTCAGACACACTCTGAAACTTTCTGACACTCTCTGAAACTCTCTGAAGCTCTCTGAAACTCTCTGACACTGTCTGAAACTCTCTGACAATCACTGACACTCTCAGACACTCTCTGACACTCTCTGACACTTTCTGAAACTCTCTGACACTATCTGACACTTTCTGAATCTCTCGGACACTATCTGAATCTCTCTGAAACTCTCCGACACTCTGTGACACTCTCTGAAACTTTCTCGCACTCTCTGACACTCTCTGAAGATCTCTGAAACTCTTTGAAAATCTCTGACACACTCTGACACTCTCTGACATTCTCAGACACTCTCTGACACTCTCTGACACTTTCTGAAACTCTCTGATGGTATCTGACACTTTCTGAAACTCTCGGACACTCTCTGACACACTCTGCAACTCTGTGTCACTCTGTGACACTCTGTGACACTCTCTGACACTCTCTGAATCTCTCTGAACTCTGTGAAACTCTGTGACACTCTGTATCTCTCTGAAACTCCCTGACACTCTCTGACACTCTCTGAAATTATCTGACGCTCTCTGACACTCTCTGAACATCTCTGAAACTCTCTGAAAATCTCTGACACTCTCTGACACTCTGTGACACTCTCAGATACTCTCTGACTCCCGCAGACACACTTCGACACACTGAGAAACTCTCAGAAACTCTCTGGGACTCTCTGACACTCTCAGAAACTCTCTGAAACTCTTTGCCACTCTCTGAAACTCTCTGACACTCTCTGACACTCTCTGAAACTCTTTGACACTCTTTGACACTCTGTGAAAATGTCTGACTCTCTCTGAAACTCTCTGACACTCTCTGACACTCCCTGACACCGTCTGAAGCTCTCTGACACTCTCTGACACTCTCTGAAACTCTCTGAAACTCTCTGACACTCTCTGACACTCTCTGAAACTCTCTGACAATCTCTGACACTCTCAGACACTCTCTGACACTCTCTGAAACATTCTGAAACTCTCTGACGCTATCTGACACTTTCTGAATCTCTCGGACACTCTCTGAATCTCTCTGAAACTCTCCGACACTCTGTGACACTCTCTGAAACTTTCTGGCACTCTCTGACACTCTCTGAAGATCTCTGAAACTCTCTGAAAATCTCTGACACTCTCTGAAACTCTCTGACACTCACTGACACTCTGTGGCACTCACTGACACTCTCTGAAGATCTCTGAAAGACTCTGAAAATCTCTGACACTCTCTAAAACTCTGTGACACTCTCTGAAACACTCTGACACTCTCTGACACTCTCCGGCACACTCAGAAACTTTCAGAAACTCTCAGGCACTCTCTGACACTCTCAGAAATTCTCTAAAACTCTCTGACACTCTCTGAAACCCTCTGACACTCTCTGACACTCTCTGAAACTCTTTGACACTCTTTGACACTCTCAGACACTGTCTGACTCTCTCTGAAATGCTCTGAAAGTCTCTGACACTCTCTGACACTCCCTGACACTCTCTGAAGCTTTCTGAAATTCTCTGACACTCTGTGACACCCTCTGAAACTCTCTGAAACTCTCGGACACTCTCTGAAACTTTCTGACACTCTCTGAAACTCTTTGTAACTCTCTGACACTCTCAGAAACTCTCAGAAGCTCTCTGAAACTCTCTGACACTCTCTGACACTCTCTGAGACTCTCAGACACACTCAGACACTCTCTGACATTCTCTGACACTATTTGAGACTCTCTGAAACTCTCGGACACTCTCTGAAACTCTCTGACACTCTCTGACACTCTCTGACACTCTCAGACACTCTCTGACACTCTGTGACACTTTCTGAAACTCTCTGACACTATCTGACACTTTCTGAATCTCTTGGAAACTCTCTGAATCTCTCTGAAACTCTCCGACACTCTGTGACACTCTCTGAAGCTTTCTGGCACTCTCTGACACTCTCTGAAGATCTCTGGCACTCTCTGAAAATCTCTGACACTCTCTGAAACTATGTGACACTCTCTGAAAGACTCTGACACTCTCTCACACTCTCAGACACTCTCTGACACTCTCTGACACTTTCTGAAACTCTCTGACGCTATCTGACTCTTTCTGCAACTCTCGGACACTCTCTGACACACTCTGCAACTCTATGACACTATGTGACACTCACTGACACTCTCTGAATCTCTGTGAAAAGCTCTGACACTCTGTGACACTCTCTGAAACTCTCTGAAAGTCCCTGACACTCTCTGACTCTCTCTGAAACTTTCTGACACTCTCTGACACTCTCTGAACATCTCTGAAACTCTCTGAAAATCTCTGACACTCTCTGACACTCTCTGACACTCTCTGAAACTCTCTGAAACTCTCTGACACTCTCTGACACTCTCTGAAACTCTCTGACAATCTCTGACACTCTCAGACACTCTCTGACACTCTCTGAAACATTCTGAAACTCTCTGACGCTATCTGACACTTTCTGAATCTCTCGGACACTCTCTGAATCTCTCTGAAACTCTCCGACACTCTGTGACACTCTCTGAAAGTTTCTGGCACTCTCTGACACTCTCTGAAGATCTCTGAAAGACTCTGAAAATCTCTGACACTCTCTGAAACTCTGTGACACTCTCTGAAACACTCTGACACTCTCTGACACTCTCCGGCACACTCAGAAACTGTCAGAAACTCTCAGGCACTCTCTGACACTCTCAGAAATTCTCTAAAACTCTCTGACACTCTCTGAAACCCTCTGACACTCTCTGACACTCTCTGAAACTCTTTGACACTCTTTGACACTCTCAGACACTGTCTGACTCTCTCTGAAACGCTCTGAAAGTCTCTGACACTCTCTGACACTCCCTGACACTCTCTGAAGCTTTCTGAAACTCTCTGACACTCTGTGACACCCTCTGAAACTCTCTGAAACTCTCGGACACTCTCTGAAACTTTCTGACACTCTCTGAAACTCTTTGTAACTCTCTGACACTCTCAGAAACTCTCAGAAGCTCTCTGAAACTCTCTGACACTCTCTGACACTCTCTGAGACTCTCAGACACACTCAGACACTCTCTGACATTCTCTGACACTATTTGAGACTCTCTGAAACTCTCTGACACTCTCTGAAACTCTCTGACACTCTCTGACACTCTCTGACACTCTCTGAAACTCTCTGACACTCTCTGACACTCTCAGACACTCTCTGACACTCTGTGACACTTTCTGAAACTCTCTGACACTATCTGACACTTTCTGAATCTCTTGGAAACTCTCTGAATCTCTCTGAAACTCTCCGACACTCTGTGACACTCTCTGAAGCTTTCTGGCACTCTCTGACACTCTCTGAAGATCTCTGGCACTCTCTGAAAATCTCTGACACTCTCTGAAACTCTGTGACACTCTCTGAAAGACTCTGACACTCTCTCACACTCTCAGACACTCTCTGACACTCTCTGACACTTTCTGAAACTCTCTGACGCTATCTGACTCCTTCTGCAACTCTCGGACACTCTCTGACACACTCTGCAACTCTATGACACTATGTGACACTCACTGACACTCTCTGAATCTCTGTGAAAAGCTCTGATACTCTGTGACACTCTCTGAAACTCTCTGAAAGTCCCTGACACTCTCTGACTCTCTCTGAAACTTTCTGACACTCTCTGACACTCTCTGAACATCTCTGAAACTCTCTGACACTGTGTGACACACTCAGATACACTCTGAATCTCTCAGACACACTCCGACACACTCAGAAACTCTCAGAAAGTCTCTGAAACACTCTGACACTCTCTGAAACTCTCTGACACTATCTGACGCTCTCTGACACTCTCTGAAACTCTGTGACACACTTTGACACTCTCTGACACTCACTGACTTTCTCTGAAACTCTCTGACACTCTCTGAAACACTCTGAAACTGTCTGAAACTCTCTGACAATCTCTGACACTCTCTGAATCTCTCTGAATCACTCTGACACTCTGTGACACTCTCTGAAACTCTCTGACACTCTCTGAAACTTTCTGACACACTCTGAAACTCTCTGAAGCTCTCTGAAACTCTCTGAAACTCTCTGACACTCTCTGACACTCTCTGAAACTCTCCGACACTCTCTGACACTCTCTGAAACTCTCTGACAATCTCTGGCACTCTCAGACACTCTCAGACACTCTCTGAAGATCTCTGAAACTCTCTGACACTATCTGACACTTTCTGAATCTCTCGGACACTCTCTGAATCTCTCTGAAACTCTCCGAAACTCTGTCACACTCTCTGAAACTTTCTCGCACTCTCTGACACTCTCTGAAGATCTCTGAAACTCTCTGAAAATCTCTGACACTCTCTGAAACTCTGTGAAACTCTCTGAAACACTCTGACACTCTCTGACAGTATCTGACACTTTCTGAAACTCTCGGACACTCTCTGACACACTCTGCAATTCTGTGTCACTCTGTGACACTCTCTGACACTCTCTGAATCTCTCTGAAACTCTCTGACACTCTGTGACACTATGTAACTCTCTGAAACTCCCTGACACTCTCTGACACTCTCTGAAACTTTCTGACACTCTCTGACACTCTCCGGCACACTCAGAAACTGTCAGAAACTCTCAGGCACTCTCTGACACTCTCAGAAATTCTCTAAACCTCTCTGACACTCTCTGAAACCCTCTGACACTCTCTAACACTCTCTGAAACTCTTTGACACTCTTTGACACTCTCAGACACTGTCTGACTCTCTCTGAAACGCTCTGAAAGTCTCTGACACTCTCTGACACTCCCTGACACTCTCTGAAGCTTTCTGAAACTCTCTGACACTCTGTGACACCCTCTGAAACTCTCTGAAACTCTCGGACACTCTCTGAAACTTTCTGACACTCTCTGAAACTCTTTGTAACTCTCTGACACTCTCAGAAACTCTCAGAAGCTCTCTGAAACTCTCTGACACTCTCTGACACTCTCTGACACTCTCTGAGACTCTCAGACACTCTCAGACACTCTCTGACACTCTCTGACACTATTTGAGACTCTCTGAAACTCTCTGACACTCTCTGAAACTCTCTGACACTCTCTGACACTCTCTGAAACTCTCTGACACTCTCTGACACTCTCAGACACTCTCTGACACTCTGTGCACTTTCTGAAACTCTCTGACACTATCTGACACTTTCTGAATCTCTCGGAAACTCTCTGAATCTCTCTGAAACTCTCCGACACTCTGTGAAACTCTCTGAAGCTTTCTGGCACTCTCTGACACTCTCTGAAGATCTCTGGCACTCTCTGAAAATCTCTGACACTCTCTGAAACTCTGTGACACTCTCTGAAAGACTCTGACACTCTCTCACACTCTCAGACACTCTCTGACACTCTCTGACACTTTCTGAAACTCTCTGACGCGATCTGACTCTTTCTGCAACTCTCGGACACTCTCTGACACACTCTGCAACTCTATGACACTATGTGACACTCACTGACACTCTCTGAATCTCTCTGAAAATCTCTGACACTCTGTGACACTCTCTGAAACTCTCTGAAAGTCCCTGACCCTCTCTGACTCTCTCTGAAACTTTCTGACACTCTCTGACACTCTCTGAACATCTCTGAAACTCTCTGAAAATCTCTGACACTCTCTGACACTCTCTGACACTCTCAGATACTCTCTGAATCTCTCAGACACACTCCGACACACTCAGAAACTCTCAGAAAGTCTCTGAAACACTCTGACACTCTCTGAAACTCTCTGACACTATCTGACGCTCTCTGACACTCTCTGACACTCTGTGACACTCTCAGATACTCTCTGAATCTCTCAGACACACTCCGACACACTCAGAAACTCTCAGAAAGTCTCTGAAACACTCTGACACTCACTGACACTCACTGACTTTCTCTGAAACTCTCTGACACTCTCTGAAACACTCTGAAACTGTTTGAAACTCTCTGACAATCTCTGACACTCTCTGAATCTCTCTGAATCACTCTGACACTCTGTGACACTCTCTGAAACTCTCTGACAGTCTCTGAAACTTTCTGACACACTCTGAAACTCTCTGAAGCTCTCTGAAACTCTCTGAAACTCTCTGACACTCTCTGACACTCTCTGAAACTCTCTGAAACTCTCTGACACTCTCTGACACTCTCTGAAACTCTCTGACAATCTCTGGCACTCTCAGACACTCTCAGACACTCTCTGAAGATCTCTGAAACTCTCTGACACTATCTGACACTTTCTGAATCTCTCGGACACTCTCTGAATCTCTCTGAAACTCTCCGAAACTCTGTCACACTCTCTGAAACTTTCTCACACTCTCTGACACTCTCTGAAGATCTCTGAAACTCTCTGAAAATCTCTGACACTCTCTGAAACTCTGTGAAACTCTCTGAAACACTCTGACACTCTCTGACAGTATCTGACACTTTCTGAAACTCTCGGACACTCTCTGACACACTCTGCAACACTGTGTCACTCTGTGACACTCTCTGACACTCTCTGAATCTCTCTGAAACTCTCTGACACTCTGTGACACTCTGTAACTCTCTGAAACTCCCTGACACTCTCTGACACTCTCTGAAACTTTCTGACACTCTCTGGCACTCTCTGATCATCTCTGAAACTCTCTGAAAATCTCTGACACTCTCTGACACTCTGTGACACTCTCAGATACTCTCTGACTCCCGCAGACACACTTCGACACACTCAGAAACTCTCAGAAAATCTCTGGCACTCTCTGACTTTCTCAGAAACTCTCTGAAACTCTCTGACACTCTCTGACACTCTCTGAAACTCTTTGACACTCTTTGACACTCTGTGACACTGTCTGACTCTCCCTGAAACTGTCTGACACTCTCTGACACTCCCTGACACTCTCTGAAACTCTCTGACACTCTCTGAAACTCTTTGACACTCTTTGACAATCTCAGACACTGTCTGACTCTATCTGAAACTCTCTGACACTCTCTGATAATCCCTGACACTGTCTGAAGCTCTCTGACACTCTCTGAAACTCTCTGAAACTCTCTGACACTCTCTGACACTCTCAGACACTCTCTGACACTCTCTGACACTTTCTGAAACTCTCTGACACTACCTGACTCTTTCTGAAACAGTCGGACACTCTCTGACACACTCTGCAACTCTATGACACTCTGTGACACTCTCTGACACTCTCTGAATCTCTCTGAAACTCTCTGACACTCTCTGACACTCTCTGAAACTTTCTGACACTCTCTGACACTCTCTGAACATCTCTGAAACTCTCTGAAAATCTCTGACATTCTCTGACACTCTGTGACACTCTCAGATACTCTCTGACTCTCTCAGACACACTCCGACACACTCAGAAACTCTCAGAAACCCTCTGGAACTCTCTGACACTCTCAGAAAGTCTCTGAAACACTCTGAAACTCTCTGAAACTCTCTGACACTCTCTGACGCTCTCTGACACTCTCTGAAACTCTGTGACACACTTTGAGACTCTCTGACACTCACTGACTGTCTCTGAAACTCTCTGACATTCTCTGAAACTCTCTGAAACTGTCTGACAATCTCTGGCAATCTCTGACAATCTCTGAATCTCTCTGAATCACTCTGACACTCTCTGACACTCTCTGAACATCTCTGAAACTCTCTGAAAATCTCTGACACTCTCTGAAACACTGTGACACTCTCAGATACTCTCTGACTCTCTCAGACACACTCCGACACACTCAGAAACTCTCAGAAACCCTCTGAAACACTCTGACACTCTCTGAAACTCTCTGACACTCTCTGACGCTCTCTGACACTCTCTGAAACTCTGTGACACACTTTGACACTCTCTGACACTCACTGACTGTCTCTGAATCTCTCTGACATTCTCTGAAACTCTCTGAAACTGTCTGACAATCTCTGGCAATCTCTGACAATCTCTGAATCTCTCTGAATCACTCTGACACTCTGTGACACTCTCTGAAACTCTCTGACACTCTCTGAAACTTTCTGACACTCTCTGAAACTCTCTGAAGCTCTCTGAAACTCTCTGAAACTCTCTGACACTCTCTGACACTCTCTGAAACTCTCTGAAACTCTCTGACACTCTCTGACACTCTCTGAAGATCTCTGAAACTCTCTGACACTATCTGACACTTTCTGAATCTCTCGGACACTCTCTGAATCTCTCTGAAACTCTCCGACACTCTGTCACACTCTCTGAAACTTTCTCGCACTCTCTGACACTCTCTGAAGATCTCTGAAACTCTCTGAAAATCTCTGACACTCTCTGAAACTCTGTGAAACTCTCTGAAACACTCTGACACTCTCTGACATTCTCAGACACTCTCAGACACTCTCTGACACTCTGTGACACTTTCTGAAACTCTCTGACTATATCTGACACTTTCTGAATCTCTCAGACACTCTCTGAATCTCTCTGAAACTCTCCGACACTCTGTGACACTCTCTGAAACTTTCTGGCACTCTCTGACACTCTCTGAAGATCCCTGGCACTCTCTGAAAATCTCTGACACTCTCTGAAACTCTGCGACACTCTCTGAAAGACTCTGACACTCTCTTACTCTCTCAGACACTCTCTGACACTCTCTGACACTTTCTGAAACTCTCTGACACTACCTGACTCTTTCTGAAACACTCGGACACTCTCTGACACACTCTGCAACTCTATGACACTCTGTGACACTCTCTGACACTCTCTGAATCTCTCTGAAACTTTCTGACACTCTCTGACACTCTCTGAACATCTCTGAAACTCTCTGAAAATCTCTGACACTCTCTGACACTCTGTGACACTCTCAGATACTCTCTGACTCTCTCAGACACACTCCGACACACTCAGAAACTCTCAGAAACCCTCTGGAACTCTCTGACACTCTCAGAAAGTCTCTGAAACACTCTGACACTCTCTGAAACTCTCTGACACTCTCTGACGCTCTCTGACACTCTCTGAAACTCTGTGACACACTTTGAGACTCTCTGACACTCACTGACTGTCTCTGAAACTCTCTGACATTCTCTGAAACTCTCTGAAACTGTCTGACAATCTCTGGCAATCTCTGACAATCTCTGAATCTCTCTGAATCACTCTGACACTCTGTGACACTCTCTGAAACTCTCTGACACTCTCTGAAACTTTCTGACACTCTCTGAAACTCTCTGAAGCTCTCTGAAACTCTCTGAAACTCTCTGACACTCTCTGACACTCTCTGAAACTCTCTGAAACTCTCTGACACTCCCTGACACTCTCTGATGATCTCTGAAACTCTCTGACACTATCTGACACTTTCTGAATCTCTCGGACACTCTCTGAATCTCTCTGAAACTCTCCGACACTCTGTCACACCCTCTGAAACTTTCTCGCACTCTCTGACACTCTCTGAAGATCTCTGAAACTCTCTGAAAATCTCTGACACTCTCTGAAACTCTGTGAAACTCTCTGAAACACTCTGACACTCTCTGACATTCTCAGACACTATCTGACACTTTCTGAAACTCTCGGACACTCTCTGACACAATCTGCAACTCTGTGTCACTCTCTGAAACTCCCTGACACTCTCTTACACTCTCTGAATCTTTCTGACACTCTCTGACACTCTCTGAACATCTCCGAATCTCTCTGAAAATCTCTGACACTCTCTGACACTTTGTGACACTCTCAGACACTCTCTGACTCCCGCAGACACACTTCGACACACTCAGAAACTCTCTGAAACTCTCTGGCACTCTCTGACTTTCTCAGAAACTCTCTGAAACTCTTTGACACTCTCTGAAACTCTCTGAAACTCTCTGACACTCTCTGACACTCTCTGAAACTCTTTGACACTCTTTGACACTCTGTGACACTGTCTAACTCTCTCTGAAACTCTCTGACACTCTCTGACACTCTTTGACACTCTTTGACAATCTCAGACACTGTCTGACTCTATCTGAAACTCTCTGACACTATCTGACACTCCCTGACACTGTCTGAAGCTCTCTGACACTCTCTGAAACTCTCTGAAACTCTCTGACACTCTCTGACACTCTCTGAAACTCTCTGACAATCTCTGACACTTTTAGACACTCTCTGACACTCTCTGACACTTTCTGAAACTCTCTGACACTATCTGACACTTTCTGAATCTCTCGGACACTCTCTGAATCTCTCTGAAACTCTCCGACACTCTGTGAAACTCTCTGAAACTTTCTGGCACTCTCTGACACTCTCTGAAGATCTCTGAAACTCTCTGAAAATCTCTGACACTCTCTGACACTCGATGACTCTCTCTGAATCTCGCAGACACTCTCTGATACTCTCTGACAATCACTGACACTATCTGACACTGTCTGACAATCTCTGAAACGCTCTGACACTCACTGACACTCTGTGGCACTCACTGACACTCTCTGAAGATCTCTGAAACTCTCTGAAAATCTCTGACACTCTCTGAACCTCTGTGACACTCTCTGAAACACTTATACAATCTCTGACACTCTACGACACACTCAGAAACTGTCAGAATCTCCCAGGCACTCTCTGACACTCTCAGAAATTCTCTGAACCTCTCTGACACTCTCTGAAACCCTCTGACACTCTCTGACACTCTCTGACACTCTCTGAAACTCTTTGACACTCTTTGACACTCTCAGACACTGTCTGACTCTCTCTGAAACTCTCTGAAACTCTCTGACACTCTCTGACACTCCCTGACACTCTCTGAAGCTTTCTGAAACTCTCTGACACTCTGTGACACCCTCTGAAACTCTCTGAAACTCTCGGACAATCTCTGAAACTCTCAGACACTCTCTGACACTCTCTGAAACTCTCAGACACTCTCAGACACTCTCTGACACTCTCTGACACTATCTGAGACTCTCTGAAACTCTCTGACACTCTCTGAAATTCTCTGAAACTCTCTGACACTCTCTGAAACTCTCTGACACTCTCTGACACTCTCAGACACTCTCTGACACTCTGTGACACTTTCTGAAACTCTCTGACTCTATCTGACACTTTCTGAATCTCTCGGACACTCTCTGAATCTCTCTGAAACTCTCCGACACTCTGTGACACTCTCTGAAACTTTCTGGCACTCTCTGAAAATCTCTGACACTCTCTGAAACTCTGTGACACTGTCTGAAGGACTCTGACACTCTCTTACACTCTCAGACACTCTCCGACACTATCTGACTCTTTCTGAAACTCTCGGACACTCTCTGACACACTCTGCAACTCTATGACACTCTGTGACACTCTCTGACCCTCTCTGAATCTCTCTGAAAAGCTCTGACACTCTGTGACACTCTCTGAAACTCTCTGAAACTCACTGACACTCTCTGAGTCTCTCTGAAACTTTCTGACACTCTCTGACACTCTCTGAACATCTCTGAAACTCTCTGAAAATCTCTGACACTCTCTGACACTCTGTGACACTCTCAGATACTCTCTGACTCTCTCAGACACACTCCGACACACTCAGAAAGTCTCAGAAACCCTCTGGAACTCTCTGACACTCTCAGAAAGTCTCTGAAACACTCTGACACTCTCTGAAACTCTCTGACACTATCTGACTCTTTCTGAAACTCTCTGACACTCTCTGAATCCCTCTGAAAGTCCCTGACACTCTCTGACTCTCATTGAAACTTTATGACACTCTCTGACACTCTCTGAACATCTCTGAAACTGTCTGAAACTCTCTGACAATCTCTGACACTCTCTGAATCTCTCTGACACTCTGTGACACTCTCTGAAACTCTCTGACACTCTCTGAAACTTTCTGACCCTCTCTGAAACTCTCTGAAGCTCTCTGAAACTCTCTGAAACTCTCTGACACTCTCTGACACTCTCTGAAACTCTCTGAAACTCTCAGACACTCTCTGTCACTCTCTGAAACTCTCTGACAATCTCTGACACTCTCAGACACTCTCAGACACTCTCTGAAGATCTCTGAAACTCTCTGACACTATCAGACACGTTCTGAATCTCTCGGACACTCTCTGAATCTCTCTGAAACTCTCTGACACTCTCTGAAACTCTGTGAAACTCTCTGAAACACTCTGACACTCTCTGACATTCTCAGACACTCTCTGACACTCTCTGACACTTTCTGAAACTCTCTGACACTATCTGACACTTTCTGAAACTCTCGGACACTCTCTGACCCACTCTGCAACTCTGTGTCACTCTGTGACACTCTCTGACACTCTCTGCCACTCTCTGAATCTCTCTGAAAGTCTCTGACACTCTGTGACACTCTGTAACTCTCTGAAACTCTCTGACACTCTCTGAAACTTTCTGAAACTCTCTGACACTCTCTGAACATCTCTGAAACTCTCTGAAAATCTCTGACACTCTCAGATACTCTCTGACTCCCGCAGACACACTTCGACAAACTCAGAAACTCTCAGAAACTCTCTGGCACTCTCTGAAAATCTCTGACACTCTCTGAAACTCTGTGAAACTCTCTGAAACACTCTGACACTCTCTGACATTCTCAGACACTCTCTGACACTCTCTGACACTTTCTGAAACTCTCTGACACTATCTGACACTTTCTGAAACTCTCGGACACTCTCTGACACAATCTGCAACTCTGTGTCACTCTGTCACACTCTCTGACACTCTCTGACACTCTCTGAATCTCTCTGAAACTCTCTGACACTCTGTGACACTCTGTAACTCTCTGAAACTCCCTGACACTCTCTGACACTCTCTGAAACTTTCTGACACTCTCTGACACTCTCTGAACATCTCTGAATCTCTCTGAAAATCTCTGACACTCTCTGACACTTTGTGACACTCTCAGATACTCTCTGACTCCCGCAGACACACTTTGACACACTCAGAAACTCTCTGAAACTCTCTGGCACTCTCTGACTTTCTCAGAAACTCTCTGAAACTCTTTGACACTCTCTGAAACTCTCTGAAACTCTCTGACACTCTCTGACACTCTCTGAAACTCTTTGACACTCTTTGACACTCTGTGACACTGTCTAACTCTCTCTGAAACTCTCTGACACTCTCTGACACTCTTTGACACTCTTTGACAATCTCAGACACTGTCTGACTCTATCTGAAACTCTCTGACACTATCTGACACTCCCTGACACTGTCTGAAGCTCTCTGACACTCTCTGAAACTCTCTGAAACTCTCTGACACTCTCTGACACTCTCTGAAACTCTCTGACAATCTCTGACACTTTTAGACACTCTCTGACACTCTCTGACACTTTCTGAAACTCTCTGACACTATCTGACACTTTCTGAATCTCTCGGACACTCTCTGAATCTCTCTGAAACTCTCCGTCACTCTGTGACACTCTCTGAAACTTTCTGGCACTCTCTGACACTCTCTGAAGATCTCTGAAACTCTCTGAAAATCTCTGACACTCTCTGAAACTCTCTGACACTCACTGACACTCTGTGGCACTCACTGACACTCTCTGAAGATCTCTGAAACTCTCTGAAAATCTCTGACACTCTCTGAAACTCTGTGACACTCTCTGAAACACTCTGACAATCTCTGACACTCTCCGGCACACTCAGAAACTGTCAGAAACTCTCAGGCACTCTCTGACACTCTCAGAAATTCTCTGAAACTCTCTGACACTCTCTGAAACCCTCTGACACTCTCTGACACACTCTGACACTCTCTGAAACTCTTTGCCACTCTTTGACACTCTCAGACACTGTCTGACTCTCTCTGAAATTCTCTGAAACTCTCTGACACTCTCTGACACTCCCTGACAGTCTCTGAAGCTTTCTGAAACTCTCTGACACTCTGTGACACCCTCTGAAACTCTCTGAAACTCTCGGACAATCTCTGAAACTTTCTGACACTCTCTGAAACTCTCTGAAACTCTTTGTAACTCTCTGACACTCTCAGAAACTCTCAGAAGCTCACTGAAACTCTCTGACACTCTCTGAAACTCTCAGACACTCTCAGACACTCTCTGAAACTCTCTGACACTCTCTGACACTCTCAGACACTCTCTGAAACTCTCTGACACTCTCTGAAACTCTCTGACTCTCTCTGACACTCTCAGACACTCTCTGACTCTCTGTGACACTTTCTGAAACTCTCTGACTCTATCTGACACTTTCTGAATCTCTCGGACACTCTCTGAATCTCTCTGAAACTCTCCGACACTCTGTGACACTCTCTGAAACTTTCTGGCACTCTCTGACACTCTCTGAAGATCTCCGGCGCTCTCTGAAAATCTCTGACACTCTCTGAAACTCTGTGACACACTCTGAAAGACTCTGACACTCTCTTACACTCTCAGACACTCTCCGACACTATCTGACTCTTTCTGAAACTCTCGGACACTCTCTGACACACTCTGCAACTCTATGACACTCTGTGACACTCTCTGACATTCTCTGAATCTCTCTGAAAAGCTCTGACACTCTGTGACACTCTCTGAAACTCTCTGAAACTCCCTGACACCCTCTCACTCTCTCTGAAACTTTCTGACACTCTCTGACACTCTCTGAACATCTCTGAAACTCTCTGAATATCTCTGACACTCTCTGACACTCTGTGACACTCTCAGATACTCTCTGACTCTCTCAGACTCACTCCGACACACTCAGAAACTCTCAGAAACCCTCTGGAACTCTCTGACACTCTCAGAAAGTCACTGAAACACTCTGACACTCTCTGAAACTCTCTGACACTATCTGAATCTCTCTGAAATTCTCTGACACTCTGTGACACTCTCTGAAACTCTCTGAAAGTCCCTGACACTCTCTGACTCTCTCTGAAACTTTATGACACTCTCTGACACTCTCTGAACATCTCTGAAACTCTCTGAATATCTCTGACACTCTGTGACAGTCTCAGATACTCTCTGACTCTCTCAGACACACTCCGACACACTCAGAAACTCTCAGAAACTCTCGAGAACTCTCTGACACTCTCAGAAAGTCTCTGAAACACTCTGACACTCTCTGAAACTCTCTGACACTATCTGACGCTCTCTGACACTCTCTGAAACTCTGTGACACACTTTGACACTCTCTGACACTCACTGACTCTCTCTGAAACTCTCTGACACTCTCTGAAACTCTCTGAAACTGTCTGAAACTCTCTGACAATCTCTGACACTCTCTGAATCTCTCTGACACTCTGTGACACTCTCTGAAACTCTCTGACACTCTCTGAAACTTTCTGACACTCTCTGAAACTCTCTGAAGCTCTCTGAAACTCTCTGAAACTCTCTGACACTCTCTGACACTCTCTGAAACTCTCTGAAACTCTCTGACACTCTCTGTCACTCTCTGAAACCCTCTGACAATCTCTGGCACTCTCAGACACTCTCAGACACTCTCTGAAGATCTCTGAAACTCTCTGACACTATCTGACACTTTCTGAATCTCTCGGACACTCTCTGAATCTCTCTGAAACTCTCTGACACTCTGTCACACTCTCTGAAACTTTCTCGCACTCTCTGACACTCTCTGAAGATCTCTGAAACTCTCTGAAAATCTCTGACACTCTCTGAAACTCTGTGAATCTCTCTGAAACACTCTGACACTCTCTGACATTCTCAGACACTCTCTGACACTCTCTGACACTTACTGAAACTCTCTGACACTATCTGACACTTTCTGAAACTCTCGGACACTCTCTGACACACTCTGCAACTCTGTGTCACTCTGTGACACTCTCTGACACTCTCTGCCACTCTCTGAATCTCTCTGAAACTCTCTGACACTCTGTGACACTCTGTAACTCTCTGAAACTCTCTGAAAATCTCTGACACTCTCTGACACTCTGTGACACTCTCAGATACTCTCTGACTCCCGCAGACACACTTCGACACACTCAGAAACTCTCAGAAACTCTCTGGCCCTCTCTGACACTCTCAGAAACTCTCAGAAACTCTTTGACACTCTCTGAAACTCTCTGACACTCTCTGACACTCTCTGACACTCTCTGAAACTCTTTGACACTCTTTGGCACTCTTTGACACTGTCTGACTCTCTCTGAAACTCTCTGACACTCTCTGACACTCTCTGAAACTCTCGGACACTCTTTGACAATCTCAGACACTGTCTGACTCTATCTGAAACTCTCTGACACTCTCTGACACTCCATGACACTGTCTGAAGCTCTCTGACACTCTCTGAAACTCTCTGAAACTCTCTGACACTCTCTGAAACTCTCTGAAACTCTCTGACAATCTCTGGCACTCTCAGACACTCTCTGACACTCTCTGACACTTTCTGAAACTCTCTGACACTATCTGACACTTTCTGAATCTCTCGGACACACTCAGAAACTCTCTGAAACTCTCTGGCACTCTCTGACTTTCTCAGAAACTCTCTGAAACTCTTTGACACTCTCTGAAACTCTCTGAAACTCTCTGACACTCTCTGACACTCTCTGAAACTCTTTGACACTCTTTGACAATCTCAGACACTGTCTGACTCTATCTGAAACTCTCTGACACTCTCTGACACTCCCTGACACTGTCTGAAGCTCTCTGACACTCTCTGAAACTCTCTGAAACTCTCTGACACTCTCTGAAACTCTCTGACAATCTCTGGCACTCTCAGACACTCTCTGACACTCTCTGACACTTTCTGAAACTCTCTGACACTATCTGACACTTTCTGAATCTCTCGGACACACTCAGAATCTCTCTGAAACTCTCTGGCACTCTCTGACTTTCTCAGAAACTCTCTGAAACTCTTTGACCCTCTCTGAAACTCTCTGACACTCTCTGACACTCTCTGAAACTCTTTGACACTCTTTGACACTCTGTGACACTGTCTAACTCTCTCTGAAACTCTCTGACACTCTCTGACACTCTTTGACACTCTTTGACAATCTCAGACACTGTCTGACTCTATCTGAAACTCTCTGACACTCTCTGACACTCGCTGACATTGTCTGAAGCTCTCTGACACTCTCTGAAACTCTCTGAAACTCTCTGACACTCTCTGACACTCTCTGAAACTCTCTGAAACTCTCAGACACTGTCTGACTCTCTCTGAAACTCTCTGAAACTCTCTGACACTCTCTGACACTCCCTGACACTCTCTGAAGCTTTCTGAAACTCTCTGACACTCTGTGACACCCTCTGAAACTCTCTGAAACTCTCGGACAATCTCTGAAACTTTCTGACACTCTCTGAAACTCTCTGAAACTCTTTGTAACTCTCTGACACTCTCTGAAACTCTCAGAAGTTCACTGAAACTCTCTGACACTCTCTGAAACTCTCAGACACTCTCAGACACTCTCTGACACTCTCTGACACTATCTGATACTCTCTGAAACTCTCTGACACTCTCTGAAATTCTCTGAAACTCTCTGAAACTCTCTGACACTCTCTGAAACTCTCTGACACTCTCTGACACTCTCAGACACCCTCTGACACTCTGTGACACTTTCTGAAACTCTCTGACTCTATCTGACCCATTCTGAATCTCTCTGACACTCTGTGACACTCTCTGAAACTTTCTGGCACTCTCTGACACTCTCTGAAGATCTCTGGCACTCTCTGAAAATCTCTGACACTCTCTGAAACTCTGTGACACTCTCTGAAAGACGCTGACACTCTCTTACACTCTCAGACACTCTCCGACACTATCTGACTCTTTCTGAAACTCTCGGACACTCTCTGACACACTCTGCAACTCGATGACACTCTGTGTCACTCTCTGACACTCTCTGAATCTCTCTGAAAAGCTCTGAAACTCTGTGACACTCTGAAACTCCCTGACACTCTCTCACTCTCTCTGAAACTTTCTGACACTCTCTGACACTCTCTGAACATCTCTGAAAATCTCTGAAAATCTCTGACACTCTCTGACACTCTGTGACACTCTCAGATACTCTCTGACTCTCTCAGACACACTCCGACACACTCAGAAACTCTCAGAAACCCTCTGGAGCTCTCTGACACTCTCAGAAAGTCTCTGAAACACTCTGACACTCTCTGAAACTCTCTGACACTATCTGACTCTTTCTGAAACACTCTGACACTCTCTGAAATGCTCTGACACTCTGTGACACTCTCTGAAACTCTCTGAAAGTCCCTGACACTCTCTGACTCTCTCTGAAACTTTATGACACTCTCTGACACTCTCTGAACATCTCTGAAACTCTCTGAATATCTCTGACACTCTGTGACACTCTCAGATACTCTCTGACTCTCTCAGACACACTCCGACACACTCAGAAACTCTCAGAAACTCTCTGGAACTCTCTGACACTCTCAGAAAGTCTCTGAAACACTCTGACACTCTCTGAAACTCTCTGACACTATCTGACGCACTCTGACACTCTCTGAAACTCTGTGACACACTTTGACACTCTCTGACACTCACTGACTCTCTCTGAAACTCTCTGACACTCTCTGAAACTCTCTGAAACTGTCTGAAACTCTCTGACAATCTCTGACACTCTCTGAATCTCTCTGACACTCTGTGACACTCTCTGAAACTCTCTGACACTCTCTGAAACTTTCTGACACTCTCTGAAACTCTCTGAAGCTCTCTGAAACTCTCTGAAACTCTCTGACACTCTCTGACACTCTCTGAAACTCTCTGAAACTCTCTGACACTCTCTGTCACTCTCTGAAACTCTCTGACAATCTCTGGCACTCTCAGACACTCTCAGACACTCTCTGAAGATCTCTGAAACTCTCTGACACTATCTGACACTTTCTGAATCTCTCGGACACTCTCTGAATCTCTCTGACACTCTGTCACACTCTCTGAAACTTTCTCGCACTCTCTGACACTCTCTGAAGATCTCTGAAACTCTCTGAAAATCTCTGACACTCTCTGAAACTCTGTGAATCTCTCTGAAACACTCTGACACTCTCTGACATTCTCAGACACTCTCTGACACTCTCTGACACTTACTGAAACTCTCTGACACTATCTGACACTTTCTGAAACTCTCGGACACTCTCTGACACACTCTGCAACTCTGTGCCACTCTGTGACACTCTCTGACACTCTCTGCCACTCTCTGAATCTCTCTGAAACTCTCTGACACTCTGTGACACTCTGTAACTCTCTGAAACTCTCTGAAAATCTCTGACAAACTCTGACACTCTGTGACATTCTCAGATACTCTCTGACTCCCGCAGACACACTTCGACACACTCAGAAACTCTCAGAAACTCTGTGGCCCTCTCTGACACTCTCAGAAACTCTCAGAAACTCTTTGACACTCTCTGAAACTCTCTGACACTCTCTGACACTCTCTGAAACTCTTTGACACTCTTTGGCTCTCTTTGACACTGTCTGACTCTCTCTGAAACTCTCTGACACTCTCTGACACTCTCTGAAACTCTCGGACACTCTTTGACAATCTCAGACACTGTCTGACTCTATCTGAAACTCTCTGACACTCTCTGACACTCCATGACACTGTCTGAAGCTCTCTGACACTCTCTGAAACTCTCTGAAACTCTCTGACACTCTCTGACACTCTCTGAAACTCTCTGACAATCTCTGGCACTCTCAGACACTCTCTGACACTCTCTGACACTTTCTGAAACTCTCTGACACTATCTGACACTTTCTGAATCTCTCGGACACACTCAGAAACTCTCTGAAACTCTCTGGCACTCTCTGACTTTCTCAGAAACTCTCTGAAACTCTTTGACACTCTCTGAAACTCTCTGAAACTCTCTGACACTCTCTGACACTCTCTGAAACTCTTTGACACTCTTTGACAATCTCAGACACTGTCTGACTCTATCTGAAACTCTCTGACACTCTCTGACACTCCCTGACACTGTCTGAAGCTCTCTGACACTCTCTGAAACTCTCTGAAACTCTCTGACACTCTCTGAAACTCTCTGACAATCTCTGGCACTCTCAGACACTCTCTGACACTCTCTGACACTTTCTGAAACTCTCTGACACTATCTGACACTTTCTGAATCTCTCGGACACACTCAGAAACTCTCTGAAACTCTCTGGCACTCTCTGACTTTCTCAGAAACTCTCTGAAACTCTTTGACCCTCTCTGAAACTCTCTGACACTCTCTGACACTCTCTGAAACTCTTTGACACTCTTTGACACTCTGTGACACTGTCTAACTCTCTCTGAAACTCTCTGACACTCTCTGACACTCTTTGACACTCTTTGACAATCTCAGACACTGTCTGACTCTATCTGAAACTCTCTGACACTCTCTGACACTCCCTGACATTGTCTGAAGCTCTCTGACACTCTCTGAAACTCTCTGAAACTCTCTGACACTCTCTGACACTCTCTGAAACTCTCTGAAACTCTCAGACACTGTCTGACTCTCTCTGAAACTCTCTGAAACTCTCTGACACTCTCTGACACTCCCTGACACTCTCTGAAGCTTTCTGAAACTCTCTGACACTCTGTGACACCCTCTGAAACTCTCTGAAACTCTCGGACAATCTCTGAAACTTTCTGACACTCTCTGAAACTCTCTGAAACTCTTTGTAACTCTCTGACACTCTCAGAAACTCTCAGAAGTTCACTGAAACTCTCTGACACTCTCTGAAACTCTCAGACACTCTCAGACACTCTCTGACACTCTCTGACACTATCTGAGACTCTCTGAAACTCTCTGACACTCTCTGAAATTCTCTGAAACTCTCTGACACTCTCTGAAACTCTCTGACACTCTCTGACACTCTCAGACACCCTCTGACACTCTGTGACACTTTCTGAAACTCTCTGACTCTATCTGACCCATTCTGAATCTCTCTGACACTCTGTGACACTCTCTGAAACTTTCTGGCACTCTCTGACACTCTCTGAAGATCTCTGGCACTCTCTGAAAATCTCTGACACTCTCTGAAACTCTGTGACACTCTCTGAAAGACGCTGACACTCTCTTACACTCTCAGACACTCTCCGACACTATCTGACTCTTTCTGAAACTCTCGGACACTCTCTGACACACTCTGCAACTCGATGACACTCTGTGTCACTCTCTGACACTCTCTGAATCTCTCTGAAAAGCTCTGAAACTCTGTGACACTCTGAAACTCTCTGAAACTCCCTGACACTCTCTCACTCTCTCTGAAACTTTCTGACACTCTCTGACACTCTCTGAACATCTCTGAAAATCTCTGAAAATCTCTGACACTCTCTGACACTCTGTGACACTCTCAGATACTCTCTGACTCTCTCAGACACACTCCGACACACTCAGAAACTCTCAGAAACCCTCTGGAGCTCTCTGACACTCTCAGAAAGTCTCTGAAACACTCTGAAACTCTCTGAAACTCTCTGACACTATCTGACTCTTTCTGAAACACTCTGACACTCTCTGAAATGCTCTGACACTTTGTGACACTCTCTGAAACTCTCTGAAAGTCCCTGACACTCTCTGACTCTCTCTGAAACTTTATGACACTCTCTGACACTCTCTGAACATCTCTGAAACTCTCTGAATATCTCTGACACTCTGTGAAACTCTCAGATACTCTCTGACTCTCTCAGACACACTCCGACACACTCAGAAACTCTCAGAAACTCTCTGGAACTCTTTGACACTCTCAGAAAGTCTCTGAAACACTCTGACACTCTCTGAAACTCTCTGACACTATCTGACGCTCTCTGACACTCTTTGAAACTCTGTGACACACTTTGACACTCTCTGACACTCACTGACTCTCTCTGAAACTCTCTGACACTCTCTGAAACTCTCAGAAACTGTCTGAAACTCTCTGACAATCTCTGAAACTCTCTGAATCTCTCTGAATCACTCTGACACTCTGTGACACTCTCTGAAACTCTCTGACACTCTCTGAAACTTTCTGACACTCTCTGAAACTCTCAGAATCTCTCAGAAACTCTCTGGAACTCTCTGACACTCTTAGAAATTCTCAGAAACTCTCTGACACTCTCTGAAACCCTCTGACACTCTCTGAAACTCTCTGACACTCTCTGAAACTCTTTGACACTCTTTGACACTCTCAGACTCTGTCTGACTCTCTCTGAAAATCTCTGAAACTCTCTGACACTCTCTGACACTCCCTGACACTCTCTGAAGCTTTCTGAAACTCTCTGACACTCTGTGACACCCTCTGAAACTCTCTGAAACTCTCGGACACTCTCTGAAACTTTCTGACACTCTCTGAAACTCTCTGAAACTCTTTGTAACTCTCTGACACTCTCAGAAACTCTCAGAAGCTCACTGAAACTCTCTGACACTCTCTGACACTCTCTGAAACTCTCAGACACTCTCAGACACTCTCTGACACTCTCTGACACTATCTGAGACTCTCTGAAACTCTCTGACACTCTCTGAAATTTTCTGAAACTCTCTGACACTCTCTGATACTCTCTGAAACTCTCTGACACTCTCTGACACTCTCAGACACTCTCTGACACTCTCTGACACTTTCTGAAGCTCTCTGACATTATCTGACACTTTCTGAATCTCTCGGACACTCTCTGAATCTCTCTGAAACTCTCCGACACTCTGTGACACTCTCTGAAACTTTCTGGCACTCTCTGACAAAGAACAAAGATAAAAGAACAAAGATAATTACAGCACAGGAACAGGCCCTTCAGCCCTCCAAGCCTGCGCCGATCCAGATCCTCTCTCTAAACATGTCGCCTATTTTCTAAGGTTCTGTATCGCTTTTCTTCCTGCCCATTCATGTATCTGTCTAGATACATCTTAAAAGACTCCATCGTGCCCGCATCTACCACCTCCGCTGGCAATGCGATCCAGGTGCCCACCACCATCTGCGTAAAGAACTTTCCACGCATATCCCCCCTAAACTTTTCCCCTTTCACTTTGAACTCGTGTTCTCTAGTAATTGAAACCCCCACTCTGGGAAAAAGCCGCTTGCTATCCACCCTGTCTATACCTCTCATGATTTTGTACACTCTCTGAAGATCTCTGGCACTCTCTGAAAATCTCTGACACTCTCTGAAACTCTGTGACACTCTCTGAAAGAGTCTGACACTCTCTGACACTCTCAGACACTCTCTGACACTCTCTGACACTTTCTGAAACTCTCTGACACTATCTGATTCTTTCTGAAACTCTCGGACACTCTCTGACACACTCTGCAACTCTGTGACACTCTGTGACACTCTCTGACACTCTCTGACACTTTCTGAAACTCTCTGACACTATCTGACTCTTTCTGAAACTCTCGGACACTCTCTGACACACTCTGCAACTCTGTGACACTCTGTGACACTCTCTGACACTCTCTGAATCTCTCTGAAAAGCTCTGACACTCTGTGACACTCTCTGAAACTCTCTGAAACTCCCTGACACTCTCTGACTCTCTCTGAAACTTTCTGACACTCTCTGACACTCTCTGAACATCTCTGAAACTCTCTGAAACTCTCTGGCACTCTCTGACTTTCTCAGAAACTCTCTGAAACTCT
This sequence comes from Heterodontus francisci, assembly GCF_036365525.1. Lineage (NCBI taxonomy): Eukaryota > Metazoa > Chordata > Chondrichthyes > Heterodontiformes > Heterodontidae > Heterodontus > Heterodontus francisci. The sequence continues at coordinate 36,533,440 of NC_090412.1, read as the reverse complement.
TTGACACTCTCTGAAACTCTCTGAAACTCTCTGACACTCTCTGACACTCTCTGAAACTCTTTGACACTCTTTGACAATCTCAGACACTGTCTGACTCTATCTGAAACTCTCTGACACTCTCTGACACTCCCTGACACTGTCTGAAGCTCTCTGACACTCTCTGAAACTCTCTGAAACTCTCTGACACTCTCTGAAACTCTCTGACAATCTCTGGCACTCTCAGACACTCTCTGACACTCTCTGACACTTTCTGAAACTCTCTGACACTATCTGACACTTTCTGAATCTCTCGGACACACTCAGAAACTCTCTGAAACTCTCTGGCACTCTCTGACTTTCTCAGAAACTCTCTGAAACTCTTTGACCCTCTCTGAAACTCTCTGACACTCTCTGACACTCTCTGAAACTCTTTGACACTCTTTGACACTCTGTGACACTGTCTAACTCTCTCTGAAACTCTCTGACACTCTCTGACACTCTTTGACACTCTTTGACAATCTCAGACACTGTCTGACTCTATCTGAAACTCTCTGACACTCTCTGACACTCCCTGACATTGTCTGAAGCTCTCTGACACTCTCTGAAACTCTCTGAAACTCTCTGACACTCTCTGACACTCTCTGAAACTCTCTGAAACTCTCAGACACTGTCTGACTCTCTCTGAAACTCTCTGAAACTCTCTGACACTCTCTGAAACTCCCTGACACTCTCTGAAGCTTTCTGAAACTCTCTGACACTCTGTGACACCCTCTGAAACTCTCTGAAACTCTCGGACAATCTCTGAAACTTTCTGACACTCTCTGAAACTCTCTGAAACTCTTTGTAACTCTCTGACACTCTCAGAAACTCTCAGAAGTTCACTGAAACTCTCTGACACTCTCTGAAACTCTCAGACACTCTCAGACACTCTCTGACACTCTCTGACACTATCTGAGACTCTCTGAAACTCTCTGACACTCTCTGAAATTCTCTGAAACTCTCTGACACTCTCTGAAACTCTCTGACACTCTCTGACACTCTCAGACACCCTCTGACACTCTGTGACACTTTCTGAAACTCTCTGACTCTATCTGACCCATTCTGAATCTCTCTGACACTCTGTGACACTCTCTGAAACTTTCTGGCACTCTCTGACACTCTCTGAAGATCTCTGGCACTCTCTGAAAATCTCTGACACTCTCTGAAACTCTGTGACACTCTCTGAAAGACGCTGACACTCTCTTACACTCTCAGACACTCTCCGACACTATCTGACTCTTTCTGAAACTCTCGGACACTCTCTGACACACTCTGCAACTCGATGACACTCTGTGTCACTCTCTGACACTCTCTGAATCTCTCTGAAAAGCTCTGAAACTCTGTGACACTCTGAAACTCTCTGAAACTCCCTGACACTCTCTCACTCTCTCTGAAACTTTCTGACACTCTCTGACACTCTCTGAACATCTCTGAAAATCTCTGAAAATCTCTGACACTCTCTGACACTCTGTGACACTCTCAGATACTCTCTGACTCTCTCAGACACACTCCGACACACTCAGAAACTCTCAGAAACCCTCTGGAGCTCTCTGACACTCTCAGAAAGTCTCTGAAACACTCTGACACTCTCTGAAACTCTCTGACACTATCTGACTCTTTCTGAAACACTCTGACACTCTCTGAAATGCTCTGACACTTTGTGACACTCTCTGAAACTCTCTGAAAGTCCCTGACACTCTCTGACTCTCTCTGAAACTTTATGACACTCTCTGACACTCTCTGAACATCTCTGAAACTCTCTGAATATCTCTGACACTCTGTGAAACTCTCAGATACTCTCTGACTCTCTCAGACACACTCCGACACACTCAGAAACTCTCAGAAACTCTCTGGAACTCTTTGACACTCTCAGAAAGTCTCTGAAACACTCTGACACTCTCTGAAACACTCTGACACTATCTGACGCTCTCTGACACTCTCTGAAACTCTGTGACACACTTTGACACTCTCTGACACTCACTGACTCTCTCTGAAACTCTCTGACACTCTCTGAAACTCTCAGAAACTGTCTGAAACTCTCTGACAATCTCTGAAACTCTCTGAATCTCTCTGAATCACTCTGACACTCTGTGACACTCTCTGAAACTCTCTGACACTCTCTGAAACTTTCTGACACTCTCTGAAACTCTCTGAAGCTCTCTGAAACTCTCTGAAACTCTCTGACACTCTCTGACACTCTGTGACACTCTCAGAATCTCTCAGAAACTCTCTGGAACTCTCTGACACTCTCAGAAATTCTCTGAAACTCTCTGACACTCTCTGAAACCCTCTGACACTCTCTGAAACTCTCTGACACTCTCTGAAACTCTTTGACACTCTTTGACACTCTCAGACTCTGTCTGACTCTCTCTGAAAATCTCTGAAACTCTCTGACACTCTCTGACACTCCCTGACACTCTCTGAAGCTTTCTGAAACTCTCTGACACTCTGTGACACCCTCTGAAACTCTCTGAAACTCTCGGACACTCTCTGAAACTTTCTGACACTCTCTGAAACTCTCTGAAACTCTTTGTAACTCTCTGACACTCTCAGAAACTCTCAGAAGCTCACTGAAACTCTCTGACACTCTCTGACACTCTCTGAAACTCTCAGACACTCTCAGAAACGTTCAGAAACTCTCTGAAACTCTTTGACACTCTCTGACACTCTCTGACACTCTGTGACACTCTCTGAAATTCTCTGACAATCTCTGACACACTCTTACAAACTCAGAAACTCTCAGAAACTCTCTGAAACTCTCTGACACTCTCAGACAATCTCTGAAACTCTCTGACACTCTCTGAAAATCTCAGAAACTCTCAGAAGTTCTCTGACACTCTCTGACACTCTCTGAAAATCTCTGACACTCTCGGACACTCTCTTACAAACTCCGAAACTCTCAGAAACTCTCTGACACTCTCTGAAACTCTCTGACACTCTCTGACTCTCTCTGAAACTCTCTGACACTGTCACACTCTCTGAAACTCTCTGACATTCTCTGACACTCTCTGACACTCCCTGACACTCTCTGAATCTCTCTGAAACTCTCTGACACACTCTGACATTCTCTGAAACTCTCTGAAACCATCTGACAATCTCTGACGCGCTCTGAAACTCTCTGACACTCTCTGACACTCTGTGACACTCTCTGAAACTCTATGACACTCTCCGACACACTCAGAATCTGTCAGAAACTCTCAGGCACTCTCTGACACTCTCAGAAAGTCTCTGAAACTCTCTGTAACTCTCTGTCACTCTCTGAAACCCTTTGACACTCTTTGACTCTCTCAGACACTATCTGACTCTCTCTGAAACTCTCTGATACTCTCTGACACTCTGTGACACTCTCTGAAACTCTCTGAAAGGCTCCGACACTCTCTGAAACTCTCAGAAACTCTCTGAAAGTCTCTGACACTCTCTGACACTCTCTGACAAACTCAGAAACTCTCTGACATTCTCTGAAACTCTCTGACACTCTCTGAAACTCTCAGACACTCTCTGACATTCTCTGACACTCTCTGAAACACTCTGACACTCTCTGAAACTCTCTGATGCTCTCTGACAATCTCTGACATGCTCTGAAACTCTCGGACACTCTCAGAATCTCTCTGAAACTCTCCGACACTCTGTCACACTCTCTGAAACTTTCTCGCACTCTCTGACACTCTCTGAAGATATCTGAGACTCTCTTACATTCTCAGACACTCTCTGACAATCACTGACACTATCTGACACAGTCTGACAATCTCTGAAACGCTCTGACACTCACTGACACTCTGTGGCACTCACTGACACTCTCTGAAGATCTCTGAAACTCTCTGAAAATCTCTGACACTCTCTGAAACTCTCTGAAACTCTCTGACACTCTGTGACAATCTCTGAAACTCTCTGACACTCTCTGACACTCGATGACTCTCTCTGAATCTCGCAGACACTCTCTGATACTCTCTGACAATCACTGACACTATCTGACACAGTCTGACAATCTCTGAAACGCTCTGACACTCACTGACACTCTGTGGCACTCACTGACACTCTCTGAAGATCTCTGAAACTCTCTGAAAATCTCTGCCACTTTCTGAAACTCTGTGACACACTCTGAAACACTCTGAAACTCTCTGACACTCTCTGACACTCGATGACTCTCTCTGAATCTCGCAGACACTCTCTGATACTCTCTGACAATCACTGACACTATCTGACACAGTCTGACAATCTCTGAAACGCTCTGACACTCACTGACACTCTGTGGCACTCACTGACACTCTCTGAAGATCTCTGAAACTCTCTGAAAATCTCTGACACTCTCTGAAACTCTGTGACACTCTCTGAAACACTCTGACACTCTCTGACACTCTCCGGCACACTCAGAAACTGTCAGAAACTCTCAGGCACTCTCTGAATCTCTCTGAAACTCTCTGACACTGTGTGACACTCTGTAACTCTCTGAAACTCCCTGACACTCTCTGACACTCTCTGAAACTTTCTGACACTCTGTGACACTCTCTGAACATCTCTGAAACTCTCTGAAAATCTCTGACACTCTCTGACACTCTGTGACACTCTCAGATACTCTCTGACTCCCGCAGACACACTTCGACACACTCAGAAACTCTCAGAAACTCTCTGACACTCTCTGACACTCTCAGATACTGTCTGACACTCGCTGAAACTCTCTGACACATTCTGAAACTCTCTGACACTCTCTGACTCTCCCTGACACTCTCTGAATCTCTCTGAAACTTTCTGACCCTCTCGGGCAATCTCTGAAAATCTCTGAAACTCTCTGAAAATCTCCGACACTCTCAGAAACGTTCAGAAACTCTCTGAAACTCTTTGACACTCTCTGACACTCTCTGACACTCTGTGACACTCTCTGAAATTCTCTGACAATCTCTGACACACTCTTACAAACTCAGAAACTCTCAGAAACTCTCTGAAACTCTCTGACACTCTCAGACAATCTCTGAAACTCTCTGACACTCTCTGAAAATCTCAGAAACTCTCAGAAGTTCTCTGACACTCTCTGACACTCTCTGAAAATCTCTGACACTCTCGGACACTCTCTTACAAACTCCGAAACTCTCAGAAACTCTCTGACACTCTCTGAAACTCTCTGACATTCTCTGACTCTCTCTGAAACTCTCTGACACTGTCACACTCTCTGAAACTCTCTGACATTCTCTGACACTCTCTGACACTCCCTGACACTCTCTGAATCTCTCTGAAACTCTCTGACACACTCTGACATTCTCTGAAACTCTCTGAAACCATCTGACAATCTCTGACGCGCTCTGAAACTCTCTGACACTCTCTGACACTCTGTGACACTCTCTGAAACTCTATGACACTCTCCGACACACTCAGAATCTGTCAGAAACTCTCAGGCACTCTCTGACACTCTCAGAAAGTCTCTGAAACTCTCTGTAACTCTCTGTCACTCTCTGAAACCCTTTGACACTCTTTGACTCTCTCAGACACTATCTGACTCTCTCTGAAACTCTCTGATACTCTCTGACACTCTGTGACACTCTCTGAAACTCTCTGAAAGGCTCCGACACTCTCTGAAACTCTCAGAAACTCTCTGAAAGTCTCTGACACTCTCTGACACTCTCTGACAAACTCAGAAACTCTCTGACATTCTCTGAAACTCTCTGACACTCTCTGAAACTCTCAGACACTCTCTGACATTCTCTGACACTCTCTGAAACACTCTGACACTCTCTGAAACTCTCTGATACTCTCTGACAATCTCTGACATGCTCTGAAACTCTCGGACACTCTCAGAATCTCTCTGAAACTCTCCGACACTCTGTCACACTCTCTGAAACTTTCTCGCACTCTCTGACACTCTCTGAAGATATCTGAGACTCTCTTACATTCTCAGACACTCTCTGACACTCTCTGACACTTTCTGAAACTCTCTGACACTATCTGACACTTTCTGAAACTCTCGGACACTCTCTGGCACACTCTGCAACTCTGTGTCACTCTGTGACACTCTCTGACACTTTCTGACACTCTCTGAATCTCTCTGAAACTCTCTGACACTCTGTGACACTCTGTAACTCTCTGAAACTCCCTGACAATCTCTGACACTCTCTGAAACTTTCTGACACTCTGTGACACTCTCTGAACATCTCTGAAACTCTCTGAAAATCTCTGACACTCTCTGAAACTCTGTGACACTCTCAGATACACTCTGACTCCCGCAGACACACTTCGACACACTCAGAAACTCTCAGAAACTCTTTGACACTCTCTGAAACTCTCTGACACTCTCTGACACTCTCTGACACTCTCTGAAACCCTTTGACACTCTTTGACACTCTCAGACACTGTCTGACTCACTCTGAAACTCTCTGACACTCTCTGACACTCCCTGACACTCTCTGAAACTCTCTGACACTCTCTGACACTCTCTGAAACTCTTTGACACTCTTTGACAATCTCAGAAACTGTCTGACTCTATCTGAAACTCTCTGACACTCTCTGACACTCCCTGACACTGTCTGAAGCTCTCTGACACTCTCTGACACTCTCTGAAACTCTCTGAAACTCTCTGACACTCTCTGACAATCTCTGAAACTCTCTGACAATCTCTGGCACTCTCAGACACTCTCTGACACTCTCTGACACTTTCTGAAAGTCTCTGACACTATCTGACACTTTCTGAATCTCGCGGACACTCTCTGAATCTCTCTGAAACTCTCCGACACTCTGTGACACACTCTGAAACTTTCTGGCACTCTCTGACACTCTCTGAAGATCTCTGAAACTCTCTGAAAATCACTAACACTCTCTGAAACTCTCTGACACTCACTGACACTCTGTGGCACTCACTGACACTCTCTGAAGATCTCTGAAACTCTCTGAAAATCTCTGACACTCTCTGAAACTCTGTGACACTCACTGAAACACTCTGACACTCTCTGACACTCTCCGGTACACTCAGAAACTGTCAGAAACTCTCAGGCACTCTCTGACACTCACAGAAATTCTCTAAAACTCTCTGACACTCTCTGAAACCCTCTGACACTCCCTGACACTCTCTGAAACTTTTTGACACTCTTTGACACTCTCAGACATTGTCTGACTCTCTCTGAATCTCTCTGAAACTCTCTGACACTCTCTGACACTGCCTGACACTCTCTGAAGCTTTCTGAATCTCTCTGACACTCTGTGACACCCTCTGAAACTCTCTGAAACTCTCGGACACTCTCTGAAACTTTCTGACACTCTCTGAAACTCTTTGTAACTCTCTGACACTCTCAGAAACTCTCAGAAGCTCACTGAAACTCTCTGACACTCTCTGACAATCTCTGAAACTCTCAGGCACTCTCAGACACTCTCTGACACTTTCTGACACTATCTGAGACTCTCTGAAACTCTCTGACACTCTCTGAAATTCTCTGAAACTCTCTGACACTCTCTGACACTCTGAATCTCTCTGACACTCTCTGACACTCTCAGACACTCTCTGACACTCTCTGACATTTTCTGAAATTCTCTGACACTATCTGACACTTTCTGAATCTCTCGGACACTCTCTGAATCTCTCTGAAACTCTCCGACACTCTGTGACACTCTCTGAAACTTTCTGGCACTCTCTGACACACTCTGAAGATCTCTGGCACTCTCTGAAAATCTCTGACACTCTCTGAAACTCTGTGACACTCTCTGAAAGACTCTGAAACTCTCTGACACTCTCAGACACTCTCTGCCACTCTCTGACACTTTCTGAAACTCTCTGACACTCTCTGAAACTTTTTGACACTCTTTGACACTCTCAGACATTGTCTGACTCTCTCTGAAACTCTCTGAAACTCTCTGACACTCTCTGACACTCCCTGACACTCTCTGAAGCTTTCTGAAAGTCTCTGACACTCTGTGACACCCTCTGAAACTCTCTGAAACGCTCTGAAACTTTCTGACACTCTCTGAAACTCTTTGTATCTCTCTGACACTCTCAGAAACTCTCAGAAGCTCACTGAAACTCTCTGACACTCTCTGACAATCTCTGAAACTCTCAGGCACTCTCAGACACTCTCTGACACTCTCTGACACTATCTGAGACTCTCTGAAACTCTCTGACACTCTCTGAAATTCTCTGAAACTCTCTGACACTCTCTGACACTCTGAATCTCTCTGACACTCTCTGACACTCTCAGACACTCTCTGACACTCTCTGACACTTTCTGAAATTCTCTGACACTATCTGACACTTTCTGAATCTCTCGGACACTCTCTGAATCTCTCTGAAACTCTCCGACACTCTGTGACACTCTCTGAAACTTTCTGGCACTCTCTGACACACTCTGAAGATCTCTGGCACTCTCTGAAACTCTGTGACACTCTCTGAAAGACTCTGAAACTCTCTGACACTCTCAGACACTCTCTGACACTCTCTGACACTTTCTGAAACTCTCCGACACTATCTGACTCTTTCTGAAACTCTCGGACACTCTCTGACACACTCTGCAACTCTATGACACTCTGTGACACTCTCTGACACTCTCTGAATCTCTCTGAAATGCTCTGACACTCTGTGACACTCTCTGAAACTCTCTGAAACTCCCTGACAATCTCTGACTCTCTCTGAAACTCTCTGAAAATCTCTGACACTCGCTGACACTCTGTGACACTCTCAGATACTCTCTGACTCTCTCAGACACACTCCGACACACTCAGAAACTCTCAGAAACTCTCTGGAACTCTCTGACACTCTCAGAAAGTCTCTGAAACTCTCTGACTCTCTCTGAAACTCCCTGACACTCTCTGACGCTCTCTGACACTCTCTGAAACTCTGTGACACTCTTTGACACTCTCTGACACTCACTGACTCTCTCTGAAACTCTCGGACACTCTCTGAAAATCTCTGAAACTGTCTGACACTCTCTGACAATCTCTGACACTCTCTGAATCTCTCTGAATCACTCTGACACTCTGTGACACACTCTGAAACTCTCTGAAACTCTCTGACAATCTCTGAATTTCTCTGAAACTCTCTGACACTATCTGACTCTTTCTGAAACTCTCGGACACTCTCTGACACACTCTGCAACTCTATGACACTATGTGACACTCTCTGACACTCTCTGAATCTGTCTGAAAAGCTCTGACACTCTGTGAAACTCTGTGAAACTCTCTGACAGTCACTGACACTCTCTGACTCTCTCTGAAACTTTCTGACACTCTCTGACACTCTCTGAACATCTCTGAAACTCTGTGAAAATCTCTGAGACTCTCTGACACTCTGTGACACTCTCAGAATCTCTCAGAAACTCTCTGGAACTCTCTGACACTCTCAGAAAGTCTCTGAAACACTCTGACACTCTCTGAAACTCTCTGACACTATCTGACGCTCTCTGACACTCTCTGAAACTCTGTGACACACTTTGACACTCTCTGACACTCTCTGAAACTCTCTGAAACTCTCTGACACTCTCTGACACTCTCTGAAACTCTCTGACAATCTCTGACACTCTCAGACACTCTCTGACACTCTCTGACACTTTCTGAAACTCTCTGACACTATCTGACACTTTCTGAATCTCTCTGACACTATCTGAGACTCTCTGAAACTCTCTGACACTCTCTGAAATTTTCTGAAACTCTCTGACACTCTCTGATACTCTCTGAAACTCTCTGACACTCTCTGACACTCTCAGACACTCTCTGACACTCTGTGACACTTTCTGAAGCTCTCTGACATTATCTGACACTTTCTGAATCTCTCGGACACTCTCTGAATCTCTCTGAAACTCTCCGACACTCTGTGACACTCTCTGAAACTTTCTGGCACTCTCTGACAAAGAACAAAGATAAAAGAACAAAGATAATTACAGCACAGGAACAGGCCCTTCAGCCCTCCAAGCCTGCGCCGATCCAGATCCTCTCTCTAAACATGTCGCCTATTTTCTAAGGTTCTGTATCGCTTTTCTTCCTGCCCATTCATGTATCTGTCTAGATACATCTTAAAAGACTCCATCGTGCCCGCATCTACCACCTCCGCTGGCAATGCGTTCCAGGTGCCCACCACCATCTGCGTAAAGAACTTTCCACGCATATCCCCCCTAAACTTTTCCCCTTTCACTTTGAACTCGTGTCCTCTAGTAATTGAAACCCCCACTCTGGGAAAAAGCCTCTTGCTATCCACCCTGTCTATACCTCTCATGATTTTGTACACTCTCTGAAGATCTCTGGCACTCTCTGAAAATCTCTGACACTCTCTGAAACTCTGTGACACTCTCTGAAAGAGTCTGACACTCTCTGACACTCTCAGACACTCTCTGACACTCTCTGACACTTTCTGAAACTCTCTGACACTATCTGATTCTTTCTGAAACTCTCGGACACTCTCTGACACACTCTGCAACTCTGTGACACTCTGTGACACTCTCTGACACTTTCTGAAACTCTCTGACACTATCTGACTCTTTCTGAAACTCTCGGACACTCTCTGACACACTCTGCAACGCTGTGACACTCTGTGACACTCTCTGACACTCTCTGAATCTCTCTGAAAAGCTCTGACACTCTGTGACACTCTCTGAAACTCTCTGAAACTCCCTGACACTCTCTGACTCTCTCTGAAACTTTCTGACACTCTCTGACACTCTCTGAACATCTCTGAAACTCTCTGAAAATCTCTGACACTCTCTGACACTCTGTGACACTCTCAGATACTCTCTGACTCTCTCAGACACACTCCGACTCACTCAGAAACTCTCAGAAACTCTCTGGAACTCTCTGACACTCTCAGAAAGTCTCTGAAACTCTCTGACACTCTCTGAAAATCTCTGACACTCTCTGACGCTCTCTGACACTCTCTGAAACTCTGTGACACTCTTTGACACTCTGACACTCACTGACTCTCTCTGAAACTCTCTGACACTCTCTGAAACTCTCTGAAACTGTCTGACACTCTCTGACAATCTCAGAATCTCTCTGAATCACTCTGACACTCTGTAACACTCTCTGAAACACTCTGACACTCTCGGAAACTTTCTGACACTCTCTGAAACTCTCTGAAGCTCTCTGAAACTCTCTGAAACTCTCTGACACTCTCTGATACTCTCTGAAACTCTCTGAAACTCGCTGACACTCTCTGAAACTCTCTGACAATCTCTGGCACTCTCAGACACTCTCAGACACTCTCTGAAGATCTCTGAAACTCTCTGACACTATCTGACACTTTCTGAATCTCTCGGACAATCTCTGAATCTCTCTGAAACTCTCCGACACTCTGGGACACTCTCTGAAACTTTCTCGCACTCTCTGACACTCTCTGAAGATCTCTGAAACTCTCTGAAAATCTCTGACACTCTCTGAAACTCTGTGAAACTCTCTGAAACACTCTGACACTCTCTGACATTCTCAGACACTCTCTGACACTCTCTGACACTTTCTGAAACTCTCTGACAGTATCTGACACTTTCGGAAACTCTCGGACACTCTCTGACACACTCTGCAACTCTGTGTCACTCTGTGACACTCTCTGACACTCTCTGAATCTCTCTGAAACTCTCTGACACTCTGTGACACTCTGTAACTCTCTGAAACTCCCTGACACTCTCTGAAACTCTCTGAACATCACTGAAACTCTCTGAAAATCTCTGACACTCTCTGACACTCTGTGACACTCTCAGATACTCTCTGACTCCTGCAGACACACTTCGACACACTCAGAAACTCTCAGAAACTCTCTGGCACTCTCTGACACTCTCAGAACCTCTCTGAAACTCTTTGACACTCTCTGAAACTCTCTGACACTCTCAGACACTTTCTGACTCTCTCTGAAACTCTCTACTATCTCTGACACTCTCTGACACTCTCTGAAACTCTCGGATACTCTCTGACATTCCGTGACACTCTCTGAATTTCTCTAAAAGTCTATGACACTCTCTGACACTCTCTTGAAACTTTCCGACACTCTCTGAAACACTCTGAAACACTCTGAAGCTCTCTGAAACTCTCTGAAACTCTCTGAAACTCTCAGAAAATCTCAGAAACTCTCTGAAACTCTCTGAAACTCTCTGACACTCTGTGACAATCTCTGAAACTCTCTGACACTCTCTGACACTCGATGACTCTCTCTGAATCTCGCAGACAAACTCTGATACTCTCTGACAATCACTGACACTATCTGACACAGTCTGACAATCTCTGAAACGCTCTGACACTCACTGACACTCTGTGGCACTCACTGACACTCTCTGAAGATCTCTGAAAATCTCTGAAAATCTCTGACACTTTCTGAAACTCTGTGACACACTCTGAAACACTCTGAAACTCTCTGACACTCTCTGACACTCGATGACTCTCTCTGAATCTCGCAGACACTCTCTGATACTCTCTGACAATCACTGACACTATCTGACACAGTCTGACAATCTCTGAAACGCTCTGACACTCACTGACACTCTGTGGCATATACTGACACTCTCTGAAGATCTCTGAAACTCTCTGAAAATCTCTGACACTCTCTGAAACTCTGTGACACTCTCTGAAACACTCTGACACTCTCTGACACTCTCCGGCACACTCAGAAACTGTCAGAAACTCTCAGGCACTCTCTGAATCTCTCTGAAACTCTCTGACACTGTGTGACACTCTGTAACTCTCTGAAACTCCCTGACACTCTCTGACACTCTCTGAAACTTTCTGACACTCTGTGACACTCTCTGAACATCTCTGAAACTCTCTGAAAATCTCTGACACTCTCTGACACTCTGTGACACTCTCAGATACTCTCTGACTCCCGCAGACACACTTCGACACACTCAGAAACTCTCAGAAACTCTCTGACACTCTCTGACACTCTCAGATACTGTCTGACACTCGCTGAAACTCTCTGACACATTCTGAAACTCTCTGACACTCTCTGACTCTCCCTGACACTCTCTGAATCTCTCTGAAACTTTCTGACCCTCTCGGGCAATCTCTGAAAATCTCTGAAACTCTCTGAAAATCTCCGACACTCTCAGAAACGTTCAGAAACTCTCTGAAACTCTTTGACACTCTCTGACACTCTCTGACACTCTGTGACACTCTCTGAAATTCTCTGACAATCTCTGACACACTCTTACAAACTCAGAAACTCTCAGAAACTCTCTGAAACTCTCTGACACTCTCAGACAATCTCTGAAACTCTCTGACACTCTCTGAAAATCTCAGAAACTCTCAGAAGTTCTCTGACACTCTCTGACACTCTCTGAAAATCTCTGACACTCTCGGACACTCTCTTACAAACTCCGAAACTCTCAGAAACTCTCTGACACTCTCTGAAACTCTCTGACACTCTCTGACTCTCTCTGAAACTCTCTGACACTGTCACACTCTCTGAAACTCTCTGACATTCTCTGACACTCTCTGACACTCCCTGACACTCTCTGAATCTCTCTGAAACTCTCTGACACACTCTGACATTCTCTGAAACTCTCTGAAACCATCTGACAATCTCTGACGCGCTCTGAAACTCTCTGACACTCTCTGACACTCTGTGACACTCTCTGAAACTCTATGACACTCTCCGACACACTCAGAATCTGTCAGAAACTCTCAGGCACTCTCTGACACTCTCAGAAAGTCTCTGAAACTCTCTGTAACTCTCTGTCACTCTCTGAAACCCTTTGACACTCTTTGACTCTCTCAGACACTATCTGACTCTCTCTGAAACTCTCTGATACTCTCTGACACTCTGTGACACTCTCTGAAACTCTCTGAAAGGCTCCGACACTCTCTGAAACTCTCAGAAACTCTCTGAAAGTCTCTGACACTCTCTGACACTCTCTGACAAACTCAGAAACTCTCTGACATTCTCTGAAACTCTCTGACACTCTCTGAAACTCTCAGACACTCTCTGACATTCTCTGACACTCTCTGAAACACTCTGACACTCTCTGAAACTCTCTGATACTCTCTGACAATCTCTGACATGCTCTGAAACTCTCGGACACTCTCAGAATCTCTCTGAAACTCTCCGACACTCTGTCACACTCTCTGAAACTTTCTCGCACTCTCTGACACTCTCTGAAGATATCTGAGACTCTCTTACATTCTCAGACACTCTCTGACACTCTCTGACACTTTCTGAAACTCTCTGACACTATCTGACACTTTCTGAAACTCTCGGACACTCTCTGGCACACTCTGCAACTCTGTGTCACTCTGTGACACTCTCTGACACTTTCTGACACTCTCTGAATCTCTCTGAAACTCTCTGACACTCTGTGACACTCTGTAACTCTCTGAAACTCCCTGACAATCTCTGACACTCTCTGAAACTTACTGACACTCTGTGACACTCTCTGAACATCTCTGAAACTCTCTGAAAATCTCTGACACTCTCTGAAACTCTGTGACACTCTCAGATACACTCTGACACCCGCAGACACACTTCGACACACTCAGAAACTCTCAGAAACTCTTTGACACTCTCTGAAACTCTCTGACACTCTCTGACACTCTCTGACACTCTCTGAAACCCTTTGACACTCTTTGACACTCTCAGACACTGTCTGACTCACTCTGAAACTCTCTGACACTCTCTGACACTCCCTGACACTCTCTGAAACTCTCTGACACTCTCTGAAACTCTTTGACACTCTTTGACAATCTCAGAAACTGTCTGACTCTATCTGAAACTCTCTGACACTCTCTGACACTCCCTGACGCTGTCTGAAGCTCTCTGACACTCTCTGACACTCTCTGAAACTC